>NC_064628.1:20266881-20569911 GCF_023864275.1 Schistocerca cancellata | reverse complement strand
TAGCAAGCGAACAGTTATATTAGTGGAAAATGTGTGAAATTTCAGTAGGAGACAGGTGCCTCTGTTACATTGCTGAATCGTAATACATATCAACTATTAGGCTCCCCATGCCTGTCTGAAACTAGCGCGCACCTGACAGCTTATAATGGACAAGACATTCCTGTTCTCAGAAAATGTACTTTGCCTGCCATTTATTGCTACAATCATGCGATTGTAGAACGTACTTGGTCTTGATTCATTTGATTTGTTAGGCTTTAAAATTCAGGACAATGTGTTGTCAGTGTCTGCATTCAATGCAAAAAAACAGTGTACCAAAAACAGTGTACTGAAAGAATTCCCTGAACTCTTTTTTGAAGGTTTAGAGAAGGCTAACAATTTTGTTGCTCATATTACTGTGAAAAACAATGCTCAGCCGAAATTTTTCCAGGCCAGAACTGTTCCCATTGCCTTACGTGGCTGAACTTTAAGAATTGCAAGATAGCGGAGCTATTGTGCCCAAACGAACTAGTCAATGGGTAAGTCTACTGGTTTTGCTCCGCAAACCTTGAGGTCGTATTCACCTCTGTGTTGGCTTTAAGTCTACAGCCAATCCACAAGCTGTGAATCATACTTATCCATTGCCATGCCCAGAGGATTTTATGGACAAATTAGGCGCTGGTCGTTACTTTTCAAAAACTGGTTTACGCAACGCATGTCTTCAGATACCACTAGATGAAGAATCTCAGAAGGTGTGTGTTGTGAACACCCATTTGGGTTTGTTTAAATATTTGTGTTTGCCTTTTGGCAAACACCCGTCATTTTCCAATGGTGTTTGGAACAATTGACCACTCAAATACCAAACTGTTCAAACTATTTGGATTATATTGTCGCAGCAAGTCGTACACCTGAAGAACACATTGCAAATTTGCGTGCTTCGCTTCATGTGTTATCTGTTGCAAGACTAAAGTGTCGATTGGACAAGTATGATTTTTTTGAAAACCTGAGTTGCAGTATCTTGGTAATTTCATAGTCAAGGTGTACATCCTCTTCGGTCACATTTGTTACGGGACCTGCCAGGACCTTAAAATGTCACAGAATTGCAGTCAGTCATAGGGAAAATGAACTATTATATTCGGTTCATACCGAATGCTGCACAAATCGCAGCTCCATTGCATCTCAAGAACGTCCCCTGTGTTTGGACAGATGAGTGCCAAGAAGCTTTTCAAAAACTTAAAGATGCATTGCTCCATGATCTGTGGTTCACTTTGATACTGACAAATCAGTTTTGTTGCAAGTTGATGCTTTCTCATATGGAATCGGTGCAGTGCTTTCACACCTATTTGGTGATAACGACAGACCTATTGCTTTTGCATCAAAAGTGTTGTCCAAAGTTCAGTGTAAATATTCACAAATAGAGAAAGAAGCATTCCACCACTATTCATATGACAGAAAATTCTACTTAGTCACGGATCACTAGCCACTGCAGCCCTTGTTTCATCCTGTATGAACTGGCCAAAAATTGCAATTATGGGCTTTGTTGTTGTCTCAGTACCAGTACGAGATTGTGTATCGTCCGACAGCTCAACATGGTAATGCGGATGCACTTTCGCGTCTTCCGATGGGCCTTGACGCTTCTGCTGCATCTTGTTGTCACATTGATGCTTGGGATTCTGAATTGCTTCAATCCTTTCCTCTTAACTATAGGAAAACTACACAGGCCATGGAATCTGATTCCGATTTGAACATTTTGTTAAAATACATTTGCACATCTTGGCCTCGCTCATTGCAAAGCATAAGGAACTCTGCAGTGTGCCGATACTTTTCACATCGGCATAGCCTCACTATACTGCAAGATGTGATTCTTATTCAAAATGACAGTGGACAGTCGTGTGTTGATCCCAAAGCTTTGCAAAAAGAAGAGTTGCGGTTACATCACCAAGGACACTGCGGGATCGTTCGTATGAAACCGTTTGCATGTCGACACTGTACTTGGCAGTGTTGTTTGTTTGTTGTGGTCTTCAGTCCTGAGACTGGTTTGATGCAGCTCTCCATGCTACTCTATCCTGTGCAAGCTTCTTCATCTCCCAGTACCAATTGCAACCTACATCCTTCTGTATCTGTTTGGTGTATTCATGTCTTGGTCTCCCTCTACGATTTTTACCCTCCACGCTGCCCTCCAATACCAAATTGGTGATCCCTTGATGCCTCAGAACATGTCCTACCAACCGATCCCTTCTTCTAGTCAAGTTGTGCCACAAACTTCTCTTCTCCCCAATCCTATTCAGTACTTCCTCATTAGTTATGTGATCTACCCATCTAATCTTCAGCATTCTTCTGTAGCACCACATTTCGAAAGCTTCTATTCTCTTCTTGTCCAAACTATTTACCGTCCATGTTTCACTTCCATACATGGCTACACTCCATACAAATACTTTCAGAGATGACTTCCTGACACTTAAATCTACACTCGATGTTAACAAATTTCTCTTCTTCAGAAACGCTTTCCTTCGCATTGCCAGTCTACATTTTATATCCTCTCTACTTCGACCATCATCAGTTATTTTGCTCCCCAAATAGCAAAACTCCTTTACTACTTTAAGTGTCTCACTTGGCAGTGTATGGACACCCAAATAGAACAGATGATATCACAGTGTCATGCATACGCAGAAAATCAGTCCACTCCATCACAAAAATTTTCTGCTTGGCCTAAATTGCAATCAACATGGCAACTTGTGAACATAGACCTTGCAGGACCTATTTATAATGTTTGTTGGTTGGTTGTGGTTGACTCATAGAGCAGGTTTCCTTCTGCTGTGCCAATGAACTCAACAACATCGCATAGCACAATTGTCTTCTATTTTTTGCCTCGAAGGTTTGCCTGAAGTCATAAGATCGGCCAATGGTCCCTCAGATCACGTCAGATGAATTTGAAACATTCTGTGAATGCAATGGCATACGGTACCTAACTAGTGCACCGTTCCATCCACAGTCAAACGACGAAGTGGAACATTTTGTCAGAACCTTATAGCAGCATATGGCCAAACTTTGCACTGCACACACCAAGAATTGAGCATTGCAACTGTTTCTCGCTCCTATCATTCGCATCCACGCGATGGACCATCGCTGGCGGAATTGCTTCACAGCCACTGCCATTGGACACTGCTACACCTACTCCACCCTCCTCAACAACTGGCGCCAAAGGCAGGCCACAAGTATCGCTTCACACCACACGATACTGTGTTTTTCAGGGTTTTAGCGGCAGCAGACAGTGGACGAGAGGCGAGATCCTTCGTGGACTTGGCACACGCATGTACCTCATTTCAGGCCCACACGGATTGCAGCGCCAACATCACAATCAAATTCGCCACTGTCACGAGCACAGTGTTCCTTCTGTGTGTCGTCCCCCAGATTCATGGATCCTGAGGCCAGTGTGGTCACAGGAGCTGCTAGAGTGTGTCATCACGACACTGTGGGAGGACCTCATTAGGACGGAGCCTTCCCCTTCTCCAACTCTTCTCATCCAACTGATGGAGCTGGACCAGCCCATGCCGCAGCAGCTGATGCCTGCTACATCTTGCTATGGGCCTCGGGAGGTGGACACGTACCCTTCGTGTCATTTTCCGGGAGACGGTTTCTGCCACAGTGAAATCCAGATGGCAGGGTATGACAGGAAGCCTGGTGTCCCCTGCTGCCACAGCTTCCAGTCCAGCACAGCGTCCACTATCCTGCTTCCCCTCCCGTTTTCATGCTCCATATACAATAACAGTCCGTTGCTTTGGGGGGGAAAGAATGTTCTGGCATAAAATCAAGTGCCAGCATGCCAGTTGGGAACATCAGAGCAGAGAGGGCTCTGAAGACAATGTCAGCCAATTGCACTCAGACCGACCCCTCTCCAGGATGGCAACATGATGGCAGCACCCTCTACATGAAGAGAACATAGGCGCCGGTCTTGACTGTTCACACCCAATTCTACAGAAGTGTCAAGACCAGCGACCTGGATAGAAGCATCCACTGTATTACTTCACTTGTATTATAATTGTTATCCTGAAGGATGTTGATTATATGGCATGTCGCCTTCTGCTTGTGACGTCTCTATGTATTTCTCAAAGTTAAGTATTGTCATTTATCTTATTGTAATAAAACCTTATTAATATGATTTGCTTGAACTGTTGTCTAGCGATCCTAGAAGCACATTTGCTAGGCACCCCGTCTTTGACAATTACGAAAGATACAACAGGTTCAGGTCCACTGGTGATATCTTCATGATTGGGACTCAGGGCCAAAACACCCTATCCTCATTCCTTGACAATCTCAACATCTCTCCCATCTGCTTCACCTGGTCCTCCTCATCCCAGTGTGCCACCTTCCTAGAAATTGATCTCCTCCTATCTGATGGCTCCATCTGCAACTCTGCCCACATTAAACTCACCAACTACCAACAGTACCTGCATTTTGACAGCTGTCATCCTTTTCACACTAAGAAGTCCCTCCCATACAGCTTGGCTACCCAGGGTCAGCATAACTGGAGTGACAAGAACCCCCTTGTCCAGTGTGCTGAGGATCTCACCAAGGCCTACAGAGATAAGGACTATCCGCCAGACCTAGTTCATAAACATATCTCCTGTGCCATTTCCTGTCACATCCCCAAGAACCAGTTACAAAGAAGTGCCCTCTTTGTCACCCAGTACCACCCCAGACTGGAACAACTAAACCACATCCTTTGCGAGAGGTTTTATTGCCTGTCCTCATGCCCTAAAAAGAGTGACATCTTAAACGAGATCCTTCCCACCATACTAAAGTGGTTTTCTATCGCCCACAACCTCATAGTCGATCCCTATGCCACTCCCAATCCCAACTCCTGGCCACAAGGATCATATCCCTGTGGAAGATCCAGCAGCAAGAACTGCACAATCTATCCGTCCAACAATACCCATTCCAGTCCTATCACAGGTTTATCCTACTCCATCAGGGACTGGACCAACTGTGAAAGCAGCCATGCCATTTACCAGCTCTGCTGCTGTCATTGCACAGCTTTTTATATTGGTATGATTACCAACCAGCTGTCCACCAGGATAAGCGGCCACCGTGAAACTGTGGCCAAGAGCAAAGTAGACTATCCTGTGGCACAACATGCAGCTGAATGTAACATCCTTAATTTCAATGTCTGCTTCACTCCCCGAGCCATCTGGAGCCTCCCCTCCACCAACAGCTTTTCTGAACTGCACAGACAGGAGTTATCCTTACAACGCATTCTCTGCTCCTGTAATCATCCCAGCCTCAACCTATGGTAACATACCGTCCCCGCACCCTCCATCCAACAGTTTCCACGCCCTCTGTCTTACCATCTCCTCCCCATTCTTGTCTCCAACCGTCTTTGTCTGCCACCCTCTGCCAGTGCACCCACCCTTCTTTCCGTGCTCCCTTAATTTGTCCTCCTTTTTCCCCATAACGTTCCGATGCTGCCCCACCCATATACGGCTATCCTCTTCCACTTCCCTGCGCCCTCCAGATTGCTGTTACCATCCCACATGATATTTATATTATGGCCTGAGCTGCTATAGTTGGTGGTCATGTGGTTGTGTGAATGAATGGTCTGTGTTTTTCTCACTGCAATGAAGGCTGTGGCTGAAAGCTTATGTGTAAGTGCCTTTTAATTATGCCTCTCTGCAACTTACTTATCTTTATGGTAAGTAGCAATTTGTCTTCTCCTACATTGTTAAAACTAAAACTTTCTTCCTTGCATCTTAATAATTCATTTTTTTCCTTTTACAGTGTCTAGTTGTGAGTAGTGTGTTCGCTGGATTCTAATCACACTGTGTGATATTGCTGGAATGCACCACTTTTATGGATCAGATTGTTAGCAGGGTATTAATAAACTGATCGCCAAATCTCACCTTGTTTAAATGACACATCTTGACCTTTTTTGGGGAAAAAAACTCTGAGTCACAAAAACCAACTCGGTTATGACATTGGATCCTCGTGTAGCCCTGCTAATCTAGATTTTCTGGGTTTTACTACAACACTTTAGGGAAATGCTGTGATGGTTTCTACAAAAAAGCAATGGCAGATTTTCTGCCCCCTTTCTAGTCCAATGTCAGCTACTTTCAGACTCTGGTCACTTATATCTCAATAGTATGTTAAGCTTTTGGAAAATTACTGGATATCATATGGATAATTTGCAAATTATTTCAGTGTAATTGTACATATGGAGTGTGGCACATTCAGTAACTATCTGTAGAACACTGGCAGTCAGAGGGAAAGCAAATCATATTTTTAGAACCTAATTAGATTAGAGGTTAGATCAGTACTTGTTCCACAGATCATGAATATGACACTTTGTAATGATGTGGAACGTGTCAGGTTAATAAAAGGTGTCTATACAAGACATTACATTACACAAAATATTACATGACACTAAAAACAAAGATTCTGTAACTTACCAAACGAAAGCGTTGGTACGTTGATAGAAACAATAACAAACACAAACACACACACAAATTTTGAGCTTTCGCAACCCAAGGTTGCTTCATCAGTAAAGAGGGAAGGAGAGGGAAAGACGAAAGGATGTGGGTTTTAAGGGAGAGGATAAGGAGTCATTCCAATCCCGGCAGTGGAAAGACTTACCTTGGGGGGAAAAAGGGACAGGTATACACTCGTGCACACACACTGTCTGCCTGTGTCCGTTCATGCGAATGGACAGTTTGTTGCTGGTCATTCCCACATAGAAAGCTTCACAGTGTAGGCAGGTCAGTTGGTAAATCACGTGGGTGCTGTCACATGTGGCTCTGCCTTTGATCGTGTACACCTTCCGGGTTACAGGACTGGAGTAGGTGGTGGTGGGAGGGTGCATGGGACAGGTTTTACACCGGGGGCGGTTACAAGGGTAGGGAAGGTGGCTTGGGGATTTCATGACCAGCACCAAACTGTCCATTCGCATGAACGGACACAGGCAGACAGTGTTTGTTGGTAATGAGGATCACCCTGTGGCTAAACATGCCTTGGTGCACGGCCAGCACATCTTGGCACAGTGTTACATCATCCGGGTTATCTGGGTACTTCCCACTGACACCAACCTATCAGAACTCCGGAGATGGGAACTTGCCCTTCAATATATCCTCTCTTCACGTTACCCACCAGGCCTCAACCTCCGATAATTTCAAGTTGCCGCCGCTCATATCTCACCTGTCATTCAATAACGTCTTTGCCTCTGTACTTCTGCCTTGACTGGCATCTCTACCCAAACTCTTTGCCTTTACATAGGTCTGCTTGTGTCTGTTATGTGCGGATGGATATGTGTGTGTGTGCGCGCGCGAGTGTATACCTGTCCCTTTTTCCCCCCACGGTAAGTCTTTCCACTGCCGGGATTGGAATGACTCCTTACCCTCTCCCTTAAAACCCACATCCTTTCGTCTTTCCCCTCTCCTTCCCTCTTTCCTGATGAAGCGACCTCGGGTTGCGAAAGCTCGAAATTTGTGTGTGTGTTATTGTTTCTATCAACGTGCCAACGCTTTCGTTTGGTAAGTTACAGAATCTTTGTTTTTAGATATATTTTTCCCACATGGAATGTTTCCCTCTATTATATTCATATATGTGGGGGTTGGGGAAATTACCCACTTACTATATCCAAAAATTCATCTAATGAGTAGAAGGAGTTGCCATTAAGAAATTCTTTGAATTTCCTTTTAAACGCTATATGGCTATCTGTCAGACTTTTGATACTATTAGGTAAATGACCAAAGACTTTTGTGGCAGCATAATTTACCCCCTTCTGAGCCAAAGTTAGATTTAACCTTGAGTAGTGAAGATCATCCTTTCTCCTAGTGTTGTCGCCATGTACACCGCTATTACTTTTGAATTTGTTTGGACTGTTAATAACAAATTTCATAAGTGAATATACAGGGTGATTCAAAAAGAATACCACAACTTTAGGAATTTAAAACTCTGCAACGACAAAAGGCAGAGCTAAGCACTATCTGTCGGCGAATTAAGGGAGCTATAAAGTTTCATTTAGTTGTACATTTGTTCGCTTGAGGCGCTGTTGACTAGGCGTCAGCGTCAGTTGATGCTAAGATGGCGACCGCTCAACAGAAAGCTTTTTGTGATATTGAGTACGGCAGAAGTGAATCGATGAGAATCCGTGGGAAACAACTCAGTATGAATGTGACTCGCCTAAGGTGAACGTTTTCTGTGCCATTTCAGCCAATAAAGTTTTTGGTCCCTTTTTCTTCGAAGGTGCTACTGTAACTGGACTACAGTATCTGGAGATGTTAGAGAATTGGCTGTTCCCTCACCTCGAACAAGAAGCACAACAATTCATATTTCAGTTGGATGGAGCGCCACCACATTGGCACTTATCTGTCCATAACTACCTGAACGTCAACTACCTGAGGCGATGGATCGGCCGCCAGGCAGCCCGTGACAGAGCACTTCATCACTGGCCTCCAAGAAGCCCTGATCTTACCCCATGCGATTTTTTCTTATGGGGGTATGTTAAGGATATGGTGTTTTGGCCACCTCTCCCAGCCACCATTGATGATTTGAAACGAGAAATAACAGCAGCTATCCAAACTGTTACGCCTGATATGCTACAGAGAGTGTGGAACGAGTTGGAGTATCGGGTTGATATTGCTCGAGTGTCTGGAGGGGGCCATATTGAACATCTCTGAACTTGTTTTTGAGTGAAAAAAAACTTTTTTAAATACTCTTTGTAATGATATATAACAGAAGGTTATATTATGTTTCTTTCATTAAATACACATTTTTAAAGTTGTGGTATTCTTTTTGAATCACCCTTTATATATATATTGTGAGGCTACAGTGAACATCTCTAGCTCTTTAAATAAGTGTCTGCAGGATGATCTTGGATGAGCTCCAGCAGTTATTCTGATAACACGCTTTTGTGCAATGAACACTCTTTTACTCAATGATGAATTACCCCAGAATATAATGCCATACGAAAGCAGAGAATGAAAATAGGCATGGTAAGCTAATTTACTGAGATGTATATTGCCAAAATGTACAATGACCCTAATAGCATAAGTAGCTGGACTCAAACGTTTCAGCAGATCCTCAGTGTGTTTTTTCCAGTTCAACCCCTCATCAATGCATACACCTAGAAATTTTGAATATTCTACCTTAGCTACCGATTTCTGATCAAAGTCTATATTTATTAATGGTGTCATTCCATTTACTGTGTGGAACTGTATATACTGTGTTTTGTCAAAGTTTCATGAGAGCCCATTTGCAGAGAACCACTTAATGATTTTCTGAAAAACATCGTTTACAATTTCACCAGTTAATTCTTGTCTGTTGGGTGTGATAGCTATACTTGTATCATCGGCAAAAAGTACTAGCTTCGCATCTTCTTGAATTTAGAATGGCAAGTCATTAATATGTATTAAGAACAGCAGAGGACCCAAGACCGAACCTTGTGGCACCCCCATTCTTGATTGTTCCCCAGATTGAGAAATCACGTTTTTTGCGTATTACGTGAACTGCTTATTTCAGCTTTCTGCACTCTTCCAGTTAGGTATGATTTAAACCATTTGAGCACTGTCCCATTCATACCACAGTACTTGATCTTATCTAGAAGCATTCCGTGATTTACACAGTCAAAAGCCTTTGAGAGATCACAAAAAATCCCAACAGGTGACTTCCGGTTACTCAGAGCATTTAATATTTCATTAGTGAAAGTATATATAGCATTTTCCATTGAAAACCCCTTCGGGAAACCAAACTGACATTTTGTTAAAACTTTATTTTTACAAAGGTGTGAAGCTCCTCTACAATACATTACTGTTTCAAGAATTTTGGATAAGGCGCTTCAGAGAGCTATTCCGTATGTGGCTAAGAATCCCACTTATTTCTTGGGAACAAGCTTTTATTATCCTGCTGGAAATGCCATCAATTCCGTGTGAGCTTTTATTCTTGAGAGAGTTTATAATCTTCCTAATTTCAGAAGGAGAGGTGGGTGGAATTTCAATTGTATCAAATGGCTGTGAGTAAGGCCTCTTCCATTAACTGCCTTGCTTCTTTAATGAACATTTAGATCCTATTTTCCCTACAACATTTAAAAAATGCTTATTCAACATGCTTTCGACTTTTGGCTTGTTGTTTGTCAAGTTTCCATTCACTTTGATGGTAATGTCGTCATCCTGCACTCTTTGTTGCCCTGTCTCCCTTGTAATAATATTCCAAATTGTTTTGATTTTGTTATCAGAGGTATTAATCTCAGATATGAGGCACATGCTTCTCATCTTTATAATAACCTTTCTTAATGTAGCACAGTAGTTTTCATAATATTTGGCTGTTTCTGGGTCATTACTCTTTCTTGTTGTTAGATACAGTTCCCTTTTGTGGTTACAAGATATTTTTATTCCTTTAGTAAGCCAAGGTTTTTTGGATGGTTTCTTATAATTAGATTTAACTACTTTCTTGGGGAAACAGTTTTCAAATTCTCTTACAAGTGTATCATGAAATAAGTTATATTTTAAATTAGCACTGGGTTCCTTGTACACCTCATCTCAGTCTAACTGCTGAAGATTTTCTCTGAAATTTCTAATTGTTGAGTCATTAATTGAATGCACAACTTTGGAGGGTAGTTTTGAATTACTGAATGGAGCTATGTCATATACTGTAACTAGCTGAGCACCATGATCAGAAAGGCCATTCTCAACAGGACAATTAAGACGTTCTAGACTCCAAAAACATATAAATCAAATTCCACAAAGAGCCAACACTTGACTCAGCCATTAGGAATTTGTTTGTCACAATGATTCATCTTCAGCCCAGGAAATCTTTTTTTTAGCATAGAATGACTCCTGCCTGATCTTGAAATAACTTATAATTGTATTTATAAAAGAATTCAAATGGTAAACAAAATGACAATCAAAACTCAAATTTTAAACATTTATTATGTAAACAAATAACAAAATATACATTTTTGTATTAACTAATAGGCTGACAAGTCACCAGCAGCAAGCGCTGATTCTCCAAATAATGCTTGGAAATGCTTGACATATACTTCACAATGTTCACCTGCAAAAGAAAAAAAAAAAATCAAAATATGAAAAACAATAGCAGGTCCATGTGATAATAATAGTTGAATATGCAACGCATTGGCATGTAGTAATTTTTTTTTTCCTTGTTATGTCTAATTGATGATATAGATGGTCGTTTTTTGGTGACATCTGTTTCATAAGTGATGTTTCATTTGATGAACTAGTGTGTGGCAAGTCGTCTCAACCTTCATACATGGTGAGGCGCTTAGGACTAGCCATCCCAAATACATCCAGATGATTTTTGCTAAGTTTTACCAGATAATGTAGCAAATTTTCTAATGTAATGCAGATAATACGTGCCAAATTATAACTCTGATTTTTCTTAATGGAACTGTTTCTTTTCTGAAGCACTGCAAAGAGCTTTTGAAGAGGACTTCAAATAGTGATTCGATCAAATAGTAACAAGATAACAGTACCACAAACTACTGCACCAAATTTAAGTAAACACACAACTTGGGTATGATATGTGCACTTGAAGCCCATCAGTTTGTTCTCAGCTATTGTAGTGACCAAACAACTTGCTTATGACACTATTCAGACCTTCGCAATGTATACTGCAGCCAAGAAAATGGATATAGTGTTTGTTTATGGCAAACATCACCCCCAATACTTTGTGGTTCTTTTATACTGTTAGTATTTGATAAAGTTCTACACATGATACATCACTGAAATCCTATATGAAGACTTTTCCAGTGCCTCAGGAAAATTATATGGTTCCATTTGGAAGAAAAAAACTGAGCCTGGAGTCATAATTCAGCAACTTTAAACATTAAAAATTATTTGTGGACATCAGAACATTTGCCCACTCTTAATCTGCAATTATTGTACCTTGATATATTTCCTCATCCGGATATATCTGCAAAAATGGTTCAAATGGCTCTGAGCACTATGGGGCTTAACTTCTGAGGTCATCAGTCCCCTAGAACTTAGAACTACTTAAACCTAACTAACCTAAGGACACCACACACATCCATGCCCGAGGCAGGATTCGAACCTGCGACCGTAGCGGTCACGCAGTTCCAGACTGTAGCGCCTAGAACCGCTCAGCCACCCCGGCCGGCTGATACATCTGTAGTGGCCTGTCTTTGCAGCATCATCACATATATGTACATTTGTTAAAAGTTTCTTCTTAATTTTTTTTCGCCTTCTACCTCAGGATTTATATACTTCAGTCATTAATCATCCATTTTTTCCCACTGCTGCCACTGTACAGCATTGCTGAGTACTACTTTTGTTTTCCACTGGCTTACCTACCCTTATTATACATCCCTAGAAATGCATTAGTCTGTGTTTAGAAGATAAAAGTGGCTTGTGACTTGGTAAACAAAAAAAAAAGTCTTAACTTTAAATTTTTATAAAATACTTTCATGAATTTTCTTATGGTGCTGATCACATGGTACTATTAAGTAAACCATAACACAAATTAATGGTGATGACAAGAGATACATAAAATTTATAGGTAACACTGACCTTTAGCAAATGAAGCACTTCCTTTCAGTCTTTGATTTCTGCTTTCAAAAAATTTGAAAACAGCATAAAATATTGCTGGATCACCACACGATTTTGCAGCTTCAAGAAATTTGCGAGATGAGACTTGATCAGCAACACCCGCACTTCGTACAAACCTATAATGAACATCATATTTAAAACATTAATACTGTGATCAGTGTATATCACATAACAATACAAAACTTCCTACATGAAATGACCAAATTATTTTCTCACTTATAAGGGCCACCAATAACAAGTTAATTCCCAAACCAACTAAAAATAGGTTTGTAGTCCCAAAAGCTATCCAGTTACTGACGATTTCAAAAGACATTATTTTCACCTTTATAAATACACAAGATGAACTTTTCAAACTTCCTATATCTGAAATAGTCCTGATAGCTAATAGTGAATGATGATAAACTAAAACTTCAAATGTGCCACAATAAAATCCAGTACTTACTTTACTGTCCCCAACTTGCTTCCACTTGTGTATCTTTTTTGGAATGGATAATATCAAGTCTGAACCGTGGTGCCATTGTTCTGTCTGGCGCCACTGGCTCAGGTGTAGTATAAACTATCCCTCCTGTGGCCCCATAGCCAATATCTATGAGGAAGAGTTGGTATCTATGGGTTGTGCCCTTAGAAGGTCTTCGCTTGCTGATATATATATCGGGTTAATCAGCTCGAGGGGGGAAGCACGAAGTTTGGGGATTGGCGGTAGCGTCGCAACAAGAGGTGGTCACAAGGTCCGAGCGGCTGAAGCCATGAGCTGCGCAAGGAGGGCCTGCGCAGAGTGAAGATACCGGAGTACTTCACAAGTATCAGACCAACATCCTGTTGGTTGGTTGGCAATGTTTGTGTCAGACAACCACTTTCATCGGCACCACTCAGTAACTCCTGCAATGCACCATGGACTCATGGAACTGCTTGCTGATAAAGGGGAGTAACATTCTGTAATCGTTTTGGTGATTTGTTTCATTGTCTACCTGCCCTCCTTATTATTTTCTGGTTTGTACCCGACCCTCAGAGTTTTACTCAAACGGCTCTTTGGTCGTAAGTACAGGCAGTAGTACTGTACTAAGACACTAGCTGTCATTTGAAAATTTGTCCCACTATTATATTGCCTTTCCTTTTCTGGTTTGTACTCAATCATTAATGTTCTAATTAATCAGCTCTTGGTCGTAAATACAGCTGGAACAATTGTTCTAAGACACAGGTTGCCGTTAAACAAATGAAGGACCTTGTGGTTAGATTTAGCTGTTAACCGGTTCAATTCCTTGATTGTAATTGCATTTCCCAGTCATTAGCTATAATCTGAACAACCTGTTGTACTAAGCTGTTCGTTTCTGTGTTTGGTGTATTTTAGGTGGATCTTGTGGTTCCACTGAGTGAGTTCTCAATACATATTCACAATTGATGTTTTAAGACGTTCCTTCAGAGCGGTCTTAATAATTGCAATCAGTTTAACCTTGAAAATATTAACAGCCAACTTCACCAGGGCTTTAGTCAATTGTCAGAAGGGACAGATTGTGGTCCAGTTGCACCTCGGTTGCCGATTGAAATTAAGAGGTCGATTGCTTAGAAGTAAGCCTTATCATTGTCATATTGTCTGCTAATCTTTAACCTCAGTTGAACATCTGGACCCCGAACCTTTTGACATGCAGCTTTCAAATTAAAAGTTAAGTCATTTGTTTTGAGTAACTGAAACACTCTTGTCATCGATGGTGCTTATATGGTTTTCATGGCTTGCAGAAGGGCATTTAATAAGACAGACTGTGTTTGGTGTGGTAGTAAACACCACTGTTTCACCCGATAACAGGCGGGCTGCAAGTCCGGACATCTTGTAATCATTGTCACATTGTTTGCTGTTTTGCAATGCAGCACTTCAGATTTCTTTTGCAAAGATTAAAAGTTTATTGAACTTAATGTTTAAGGTCAAAATAATTTTGCAAACTTGTTCATTTTGTTAAAGAAAATTTTATCGTTAAATGCTTTGATTATCTGTAAAACACAGCATATATATTGTTAAATAAACAGGTTGAGTGTAAAGAAAGTTATATTGGTGGGTCCTCCCTTCCACGTTTTCCTTAACTGCAATAAGTGCCACGTATCAGTCTACATTTGATGCCTCTCCAGTTATGTCCAATCTCACTATTACATAACTTTCCCCAAAACGATGTACAAACAATTAGGGAATTGAATTAGACGGGGTGTAAGAGCCACTAGACAGCATTCATCCACTGGGGCATTGGCTATACACTGTGACACTCATTATTTGTTGTTTAGAAGCACTATATATTCAGTCACACTGCCTAGGTAAGACACGAAAGCAGATTGTGGGAACAAGTGTATTCAAAGCTGCCAGAGTGTGAAGTGTATGGACAGCAAAAAAGTGGGGAAGATGCACAACGTAAGGCATATCAGAGAAGACGAATCCAACTCTCTGTCACCAAAATTCTGTATCACCATAAATTATTATGATAAAAAATTGCAATACTAATGTGATGAGTGATTTTAGAACTCAATAAAATTATTTCTTCAGTAACATGTAAAAACTGAACAACCACAGATCACAATTAATAACACATTAGCATACTATACCTATAGGATATGAACAAATATTTATCAGAAGCGAGTAATGGAGAGGGTGAAGAATGTCTCACCTGATCATTTATTTTTTTCCAAGCAGCTAACATGGAAGTATTATGGTTTTGCAAGTGTTAAGAATCATTTCTTCCAACTGTAAAAACATGTTGTGGTGAAAAGAGATTTCATCTGACATTTACATCATACACAAGGGAAAAAAATGTCTGGAAGACAATTATACTATCTCCTGGGGTAATGGGGTTACATTGTGTTGGGATACTGCTTTGGAAAGCCCACTGACTGCCTGCAGAAATAACGCAGTCGTAAACTATGTTACAGATGGTATGCCTTGTTTGGTTGATTAATAATGGACTGTTTAGTAATATTGGGTTTATTTATTTAATAGAAAAAAACCTCTGCACAGTCTTCATTCTGGAATGTGCAACTTCTGTATCAACTTTATTCATCACTGAAGATGCTGCAACTGGCCAATGGCCAGAAGTAGGCTGTGCATCACAATTTAAAAAATAAACAAAAATTCTGCTTGGCTGTTTACACATTACTGTATATACAGGGTGATTCAAAAAGAATACCACAACTTTAGGAATTTAAAACTCCGCAACGACAAAAGGCAGAGCTAAGCACTATCTGTCGGCGAATTAAGGGAGCTATAAGTTTCATTTAGTTGTACATTTGTTCGTTTGAGGCGCTGTTGACTAGGCGTCAGTGTCAGTTGATGCTAAGATGGCAACCGCTCAACAGAAAGCTTTTTGTGTTACTGAATACAGGAAAGTCAACCGTCACAATGTCTGTATATGGGGCACTGAGAATCCGCGGGAAACAACTCAGTATGAACGTGACTCGCCTAAGGTGAACTTTTTCTGTGCCATTTCAGCCAATAAAGTTTTTGGACCCTTTTTCTTCGAAGGTGCTACTGTAACTGGACTACAGTATCTGGAGATGTTAGAGAATAGGCTGTTCCCTCAGCTCGAACAAGAAGCACAACAATTCATATTTCAGCAGGATGGAGCACCACCACATTGGCACTTATCTGTCCGTAACTACCTGAACGTCAACTACCCGAGGTGATGGATCGGCCACCAGGCAGCCCGTGACAGAGCACTTCATCACTGGCCTCCAAGAAGCCCTGATCTTACCCCCTGCGATTTTTTCTTATGGGGGTATGTTAAGGATATGGTGTTTCGGCCACCTCTCCCAGCCACCATTGATGATTTGAAACGAGAAATAACAGCAGCTATCCAAACTGTTACGCCTGATATGCTACAGAGAGTGTGGAACGAGTTGGGAGTATCGGGTTGATATTGCTCGAGTGTCTGGAGGGGGCCATATTGAACATCTCTGAACTTGTTTTTGAGTGAAAAAAAAACCTTTTTTTAAAGTTGTGGTATTCTTTTTGAATCACCTTGTATTTTGCACTGTACAAGTTGAAAAAAGATGAAATGTGGACATTATACACAGTAATCAAAACAGTCATCATTAGTATATTAATTGGAATGATTGTACAGTAAATAACATGACTCATGCTATGATGTATCTCAGCTTTATTACGATAAATATTATTTCACGGAATGGAAGAAACTGATTGAATGGCATGAGACTAACAACATGAGTTGTGCAAACTGCTGAATCACAGGGTTATCGTACAGCCACACGAACAAGACTTGCGAATTGACTGATGAGGGTTTTGTAGGCAACATCTTTCGTGCAGGACTTACTCTTCCTTAGATTTTTCCAATAACTCTTAGTTTGGCAACCACCTTCCGCCAGGCTAGTTTTTTGTGGTTGTCTCACCTCGAATCACTTCTGACTGCAACTCCCAGATATTTGGGGAAGTTGTGTCTAATACCAGTAACTAGTTACTAATTGTGTAGTCAAATCATATCTAAATCTATACTATGCAAACCACTGTGAAATACATGGCAGAAGGTATGTCCTATTCTAATAGTTATTAAGGTTTTTTCCCATTGCATTCATGTATGGAGCACAGGAAGAATGATTGTTAAATGATTCTGGGCATACTGAATTACAGTGGAACCTCACACAGCAAGCATAATTTGTTCCAGAACATTACTCATTAAGTGAAACAATTTATCCCATATAAATTAATGTAAAGTAATATAATGTGTTCCATGCAGAAAAAGCACTAAAAGTTTTATCTTATTCATGCCATTAACTTAAAGAAAATTATATATACAGTTATAAAACTGTATTTATGATACTTTACTATTCATGATACATAACTAATTCTTTTTTACTAGGAAACTGTCTATAGTCATTTGTTTCTGCAATGCTTCAACACTTCTCCAAAACGTGACACAACAGCATTATCGTCAAATAAATTTGTAAAGCACATAGCCACTGCTTTATTGGGGTGATGATTTTCAATGTATGATGCAACAGATTCCATCAGCATTTCTCTTATTGCTCTAAAAGATTGCTGCTTTGCTGTTAATCACTAACTCCTCTCCAGAACTTCCAGTTGCAAAATATACTGCAACTCCACAAGCTCTTCGGTGGTCATTCCTTGGCTGTGATCCTCCACAAGCTCACTGATATCATCGTTATCCACTTCTAGTCCCATGCTCTTGGCCAAAGTCACAATCTCATTGACTACAGGCTCCACAGGTACTGACTCAAATACCTCAGTCACATTCAACAATGCACTGTGGCCAAAGCTCCTTCCAAGCAGAAGTAAGAGTTCTCTCAGTAACCCCTTCCCATGCCTTTTTGATCATCTTGATGCAGGCAGTGATGTTGAAGTAATATTCCCAAAACTCTCTGAGAATGAGATTGATAGCTTTAGTCAGCTCAAAGCAATGCTCGAAGAGTGCTTCAGTGTAGAGCTTCTTAAAGTTAGAAATAATCTGCTGGTTATAAGCTGGAGTAATGGAGTGGCGTTGGGAGGCAGAAATTGGATCTTGATGAAATGAAATTCTTAAATGACATGGTGCTGTAAGCCTGGAGAATGGGCAGGAGCACTGTACATAACACGCAAGACATGGAGTGGCAGATTCATCTCAAGCAAATCTTTTTTCATTGAAGGACCAAACACTTCATTGATCCAATCACAAAAAAGATCACATGTCACTCAAGCCCATTTAACCTGATCTTCTGGACTTTACACTTCTTGAAGGCTCATGGGGTTTCTGAATGGTAAAAAGCAGTGATTTAATTTTCAAATCACAGCTTGCATTGGCACAGAATAGCAGTGTGAGATGGTCTGTCATTGGCTTGTGACCAGGCAATGTATTCTCCTCTGCTGTTATGAAGGTACACTTCAGCATGTTTTTTCCAGAATAGACCCGTCTCATCACAATTAAAAACCTGTTGCGGCGGATAACCCTTAGAATCTACAAGCATCTTGAAATTGCTGATGGAAGTTCTCTGCTGCCTTTGTGTTGGAACTGGCTCGTTCACCACGGATGCCGGTTCTTCTCTTAAACTTCTCAAACCACCCACAGCTTCCCTTAAACACTTCTTTGGCCATTGATGATCCTGGCATCTTTTCAATGAGGTCAGCAAAAATCATTCTCACCTTCTCACAAATGATGTTCTTGTTAATAGTATCACCTTCAAGCTGCTTTTCATATATCCATATAAGGAGTAACCTTCTGACATTGTTCAGAGTACAAAACTGTTGTTTGGATATTCTTGTCACTCTCTTTGAAGCACCGATCTCATTAATCTTGTCCTTGTTCTTGAGGATAGTGCAAAGGGTTGATGTAGATCAACTGCATGTGCAAGTTAAATCAGCAACACTCACACCATGTTCAAGTTTTTCAATGATTTTACGTTTCATTTCTAAGCTCATTTTCTTTCTCTTGCGGTTGTCTTCTTGCGGCTTTATCTTCAAGGACATTCCTATGAAGATTATT
Organism: Schistocerca cancellata; assembly: GCF_023864275.1. Classification (NCBI taxonomy): domain Eukaryota; kingdom Metazoa; phylum Arthropoda; class Insecta; order Orthoptera; family Acrididae; genus Schistocerca; species Schistocerca cancellata. Next base: position 20,550,899 of record NC_064628.1, on the reverse strand, counting down.
AAAATTTGCATATGAAAAAACACTTGTTAATACAAGTTTAGAAAAATGTGTGATAACAAGCAGCACTAAGATAGTAACATAAAGAGCACTAAATCCAGACTGCAGTACATACTAAAGATACTGTTCATATGCTGCTAGGTGAAAGTTGTTCATATTATTGAATGTTTCCCCCACCGGGCAGAAATGGCTGGTGATGTGACAATAAATTGTCGTCATTCGTTATGCAAAAGATCACTTGTTAGAAGAGTCACTTTTTTACAATTTGTTTTGCTTGTTATGCAAACTGCATGTTGTGGGTGGCACTCATTACGTGAGGTTCCACTGTAATTTAATCTGGTCTTTGCAATCCCTATGTGAGTGAGATTTAGGGGGTAGTAGTATATTCTTAGGGTCGATGTTGAAAGCCGGTTCTTGAAACTCTGTCAGTATATTTTCTCAGGGTAGTTCATGTCTATCTTCAAGAGTCTGTCAGTTAAGTTTCTTCAGCATCTCTGTGACACTTTCCCATAGATCAAACAAACCTGTGGCCATTTGTGCTGTCTCTCTGTGTGTATGTTCACTTTTCCCTGTTAGTCCTTTTTGGTACTGGTTCTATACACACTTGAACAATATTCTAGAACCAGTTGCAACAGACATTTGTACACAATCTCCTTTGTAGATTGATTGCACTTCCCCATATTCTGCCAATAAGCCTAAGTCTGCTGTCTTCTTTATCCATTTCATATCCTTACAAAGTGTTACACACTGGTCCAGCAGTGTCTCACTGATATTATAGTCATTTTCACTTTGTAAAGTGCACAATTTTACATTTCTGAACATTTAAAGCAAGCTGCCAATCTTTGCACCACTTTGATATCTTATGAAGATCCGACTGAATGTTTATGCAGTTTCTTTCAGTCAAATGATATCTACATCTATACTCTGCAAGCCACTGTGAAGTACATGGCAGGAGGTACACCCTACTGTAACAGTTATTAGGGTTTCTTCCCATTCCATTCATGTATAGAGCACAGGAGAAATGACTGTTTAAAAGTCTCTTTATGTATAGTAATTAATCTAATCTTGTTCTCACAATCCCTGTATGAACAAGACGAATTGTACCGCTTTTATTGTCTTCATTATAGATAACAGCATCATCTGCGAAATGTCTGAGTTTACTATTAATAAACTACATGAATAGCAAAGGTCCAATACACTTCCCTGGGGCACACCCAAAGTTACCTCTCCATCCGATGATGACTCGCCACCCAAGATAACATGCTGCGTCCTCCCTGACAAAAAAATCCACAATCCAGTCACAAATTTCACTTGCTACCCCATATGTTCACATTTCTGACAATAAGTATAGGTGTGGTACTGAGTAAAATGCTTTTTGGAAATCAAGACATAATGCATCTATCTGACTGCCTTGATCCAAAGCTTTCAATACATCATGTGAGAAAAGTTAAGTTGGGTTTCACATGATGGGTATTTTCAGAATCCCTGCTGGTTGGCATGGAGCAGGTCATTCTGTTTGAGATACCTCATTATATTTGAGCTCAGAATATGTTTTAAGAATCTACAAAGAATCGATGTCAAGGATACTGTACAGTAGTTTTGTGCATCACTTCTATTACCCTTCTTGTAAATGAGTGTGACCTGTGCTTTCTTACAACTGCTCGGCAAAGTTTCTTATTCGAGGGATCTATGATAGATCGTAGTTAGAAGAGGGGCTAACTCTGCTCCAAAGTCAGTATACAATATGATATAAATTCCATTGAGCACTGAAGCTTTGTTCCATTTTAGTGATTTCAGCTGTTTCTCAACACCACAGACACTAATATTTACTTCACTTGTTTTTTCAGCAGTACAAGAATTAAACTGGGGTAGTTCTCCTGGGTTTTCCTTTGTAAAGGAACATTTGAAAATGGATTTAAGCATTTCAGTTTTTGCTTTACTACCTTCAGTTTCAGTTTCTGTTTTACTCGCCAGTGACTGGACACTAATTTTGCTGCCACTAACAGCCTTTACAGACAACCAGAATTTCTTTGGATTTTGTGCAACATCATTTGACAATACGCTGGTGTGACAGTCACTGAAGGCTTCACATATTGCTCTCTTGATGGCCAAACACATTTCATTCTGCATCTTTCTATCTATAGCCCTATGGTTTGTTTTACACCTGTTATACTGTAGAGTCTGTTTTTTAAGAGTTTCTTCACAGTGACTGTATACCATGGATGATCTCTCCCATTATGAACTGTCCTACTGGGTACACATCTGTCCAGTGCATGGTCAACTGTTATTTTAAAGTTGATCCATAGTTCTTTTACATGCTCCTGTTCTGTGCTGAAATTTTCAAGTTTCTAGTCGAGCTGTGACTCCACTTCTTTTTTTTATCTATACTGAGAATATATACCTTTCTACTTTTTATAATTGGTCTTTTTACTTTGTTAATCATTGTTACCACAGCCACAACATTGTCACTGATACCAGTTTCACAACGGACATCCTCAAAGAGGTCAGGTCTATTTGTTGCCATTAGATCTAATATATTTCCATCATGAGTGGGATTCCAAACTATCTATTTTACGTAGTATAGTATCTCTTTGTGTCTATTTATATGAATAACACTGAATTTATTTATGTTTAAGCCTAAATTCCATAACAAGTTTCTAAGACTGTGGCATTTCTGTAAACAAGTGTGTCATCTAGAAAAAGCCTCAAGGATTTAGGCATTGTCTGTGGAGTGCAATGATCTGGTGCTAACTTCAATTGAAACAACAGTCAAGATAGCAATAACATTTGTTTATTATGACCAGTTTCAGCTTATATTAAGGCCATCCTCAAATTTTTTGGTTCCCTATGGCTGGTGCTGGTGGCTCCTTGGTTCTTCACACGATACCATGATTGTTCACTGTATGATCGTTGTATCACGTGAAGAACCAAGCAGCTGCCAGCACCAGCCATAGGGGCCCAAAATATCTGAGGATGGCTTTAACATAAGCCAAAACCAATCATAATAAACAAATGTTATTGTGATCTTGACTGTTGTTTCAATCAAAGCCTCAAGGGGCTACAGACTTTAGCAGCCAGGCCATATACATATACAGGGTGTATCAAGAAGAAGCATCAGATTTTAAAAAATCATAATGATTATGTTATTTGAGATATGTGCATGAACATTGTACTGTTGGAAAGAGCAAACACTCGAGTTTTACATGGCTCCACTAGGTAGCAGCAGTGTGTGTCCACTCCAGAGCTAGTAAAAATGGTGACAGGACAACAGAAAAAAATTTTGTGCTCTATGTTTTGCAGAGTGCAGGTCAGTAATAATTGTTCAGCATGACTTTCATACTAGGTATGGTGTGGATACCCCCTAAAGCACAGAGCATTGGATGATGCCATAAACAATTCTGAGAAACAGGTTGTTTGTGTAAAGGCAAATCGCCAGGCCTCCACGTGCATCTGACATGAACACAACCGCCATAGTTGCACAAGCAATCCGCAGAAATCCATTCGCTGTGCAGCTTGACAACTCAACTTGCCCCCGATGTCCATCTGGCATGTGTTCTGTCGATGTTTACACATGAGACCATATAAAATTCTGCTATTGTAAGCTCTTTGTGAAGATGAAAAATAACAACTTGTGGAGTTCTATAATTCTGTTCTTTGCAAGATGGAGGATGACATTTTTCTTCCATGCTTACTATTCAGTCACAAGGCAACATTCCATTTAAATGGAAAGGTGAACCATCGTAATGTGTAAATATGGGGCACAGAAAAACCACATGAAGTTGTACAACATGAGAGGGACTCTCCAAAATTTTATGTGTTTTGTGCAGTTTCGTGGGAAAAGGTGTATGGTACATTTTTCATTGCCAAAAACACTACATGCTTGAGAACCTTCTTTCCCCACAACTGGAGACTGATTCCAACAACTTCATTTACCAACAGGCTGGGGCACCACCACACTGGCATCTAGAAGGGTGGGAATTTTTAAATTAAAGGATTACTGAATGATGGATCAGATGCACTGGACCAAATAATTCAGCCTTACATTACTGGCCTCTGATGTCACTGGACCTGACTGTATTTCTTGTGGGAGTTTATAAAAAAAACTCTGTTTATGTTCCTCAGTTACCAACACCAATGAATGAACTGAGACATCACATAACAGCAGCTGTGGAAGCTGCTACTCAAGACATGCTCACTGCAGTGTGGGAACAATCTGAATACCGCATCAACATATGCCATACATCTCAAGTGGGGCGTATTGAACACCTATGAAAAAAACTTTTTGAGTTTCCCATTCATCAGTAAACAAAATTCATTGTATAGGTTTCCTAGTTTCAGAAATATAGACATGCCAAATTAGATGATTCTTTTTGATGCACCGTGTATTGTGAAGAGCAGTGGCACTATCACACCTGCACTTCCAACAATGTGTCCCTCTTAAAAGCGACGGAGTTCTGTTCTCTATAAGTCCTCACTCCAATTTCAAGTCAAGGGCCTTCAGAGTCCAACGATTTTAGGTCTATGTTCCAAGTATGTTCTTCAGAAAATTCCTAGCTAGACTTTATTCTTGTTTTATTACTTTTATTTTATTTATCTGTCTGAAGTGTTATTTTTCTAACCAACTTCTTAGAGGTTTACGTTCTTAGCTCATTCATTGTCAGATGTCCGTTATATCGTGCTCTCAGATTATTTAGCATTCTGCTGTATTCAAACAATTTAGGTGCACTTCATCTACACGCTCTGTATTTATTCTGTATGTTCCCAAGTGATGCCGAAAATATGTAATCTTCCTACTGTTTTTTTTTTTTTTTTTTTATGATCATTCTGAATCTATGTAACAACATTATTTCATTTTTCCACATGTGATTAGGTTTCTTTAAATCTTACTTATTTGTAATTTTAAATTTTATTTTATTCTTATCGTTGTGGAACATTAATTACAATTAGAACTGTACTTAGGTAGATAGGTGGTGGTGGTGATTAGTGTTTAACGTCCCGTCGACAACGAGGTCATTAGAGACGGAGCGCAAGCTCGGGTTAGGGAAGGATTGGGAAGGAAATCGGCCGTGCCCTTTCAAAGGAACCATCCCGGCATTTGCCTGAAACGATTTAGGGAAATCACGGAAAACCTAAATCAGGATGGCTGGAGACGGGATTGAACCGTCGTCCTCCCGAATGCGAGTCCAGTGTGCTAACCACTGCGCCACCTCGCTCGGTGTACTTAGGTAGATAGTGTGATTTGAAAATCACTTAATTGTTTAATGACAACATCCTTTGATTTTGCATATTATTCTTCTTTAACTCTGAAGGTCCTTTACTTGTTCTGCTTTCTGCTTATACGACTCTTGCTGTCGCTGTTCCACTCAGTCTTCATGTTAATTTATGTGTAGTTACATTTGTTACAACCAATTTATCTAATGTCTATACATCTAAATGGCAATTCACGTATTTCTCATGAACTTTACCTCAAGACCTATATGACCCACAGTACATCTGTAACATTTTTCGCATTTATTTGTTGTTACTACTTTGTCTGTGGATTTCATCTCCTATTTTCATTGCCCCATCTGATCTATTTTTGTGTTTTTCATAGCTGCCATAATAATGGTTTGAAACTGAAAATGGTTGCATAGTGTTACGCATTTAAAAAAAATTCATATATACTGTTGATTTTTGCCTAAACAAAATGTTCTATTCTGTACGCCCAGACCTTTGTTAATCATCTGCAATGTGGTACAGTGTCAAAAAGTCTGGAAATCTTGGGATATGGAATCTTCCTGTTTGCCAGCACCCACAGTACACACAATATTAGATGTGCAAAAAGTGAGTCTTGTTCTGCATGACTGAGGCTTTTTAAATCCATGTTCATTTGCAGACAGAAACATTTACCTCTCTACGAAAATTTATAGTATACGCCACAGTATCCTCCAACACACCAACATTGAAGACACTACTCTATCATTTTGTTCATCCATTCATTTGCCCCTCTTTATATGCGAGTAATTTGCCTTTTTCTCCACTTCATTTGAACTGCTCATTATGTTAGAGATTCATAATAAATTTAAACTAAGAAAGAGCCAATGCTACAAAGCAAATTGAAAAACTGAATTGGGTTCCAAGACCTGGCTCCTTGTTGGTTGTCAATCAACTGTTTGAATTTTCAAACATAGCTGTTGATGGCGACATTCTTGAATAAATCTCTAATGGAGGTCTGAGATGTCAGACTTGTCAGTGTCCAGCTTTCTACACAGGAGATACCTCCTGACAACAATGATGGAGGAAGTCATTGAAAACCCAAGATTAATGAATCCGGCATGGCAAGAACTCCATGAAGCATTTATTCAACTGTTTCAACTGCCTTTCAACACCAGGGATGTTTATTCCTATGTCATCCTTTGAGAGTTTGTGTGGTAAACATGATCTTCCTGTGTAATAAATGTGACATTGAAAACTTCAGCTTTCTTTTTTGCTGTCTTCTACTTTCACATCAGATGGGTTGACGAATAGCTGACTGGGAACTTTCAATGTATTTTGCTTGGGAAGTGATGTTACGGATAGTAACATAATTTTAAATATCTAGGTTCACTGGAAACAGGGTCACAGCATTAAGAGTATTACAAGGAGAACTGGCTGTTGACCTATCCTTGGCATCTCAAGTGAAGATTTTCTGTCAAGGTCATCATTTAGCATACGCTCTTCGAACAAGGAACACCACTTTTGTGTGGCTATTAAGTAAGACATGTTCAAGGCCAATGAAGTTTGAAGAGGGAAGTTTGCAGCGCCCTATTTTGAAATATATGTGCACATCTACTTTTTATGATATCCATCTTTTTTTAGTGATTCACTATTCCACCTACAACAGTAAACATGTGCTTACTGCTAACAGTATACTCAAATTAATAGTAAGTAATGTGATCAAAACCATTTAAAACCTTTAACAGACCTCACAGAAATGTTTACCACAGCCCTCATCATTTCAACCTTCTGCAGCAATATGTTTTGGAATGATCAACAATTTATATATTTTCTTTCAGTTGTAATTGCAGCACATGCATATAAGATATTCTCTTTGTTAAACAATACTCATGAAACTTCTACAATTTTTTTTTTAAGACACTGTATCTTCAATCACTTATTAAGTTGTAGCTGTGCAAATTTAATTTTAGTTATTCATGTTAATGCATACCTCAGTGCTGACAATATCTGCTGCTTTGAGAGAAGAACCTCAATTATTTCTTCATTGGCTGTTGAAAGACGCTTCAGCATATCCAGTGCTAGTTGATGAGCAGCTGGGTATAGGTTTTCCAGTGACAGCAACAGGCATGCCTATAGGAAAGTGAAGTAATTATAACAAAAAAGCAAAGGACATGATAAAGTAAACAAATTTCTGGAATATGCAAAGTGAATACACAAAATGCTACATTTACAGACAAGTTATTTATTGTTATTAAGCACCCGCTTCTGGGACCCGGAGGTGCGCCAACCGTAGAGAGAATACACTCGACGGGTTAACAATGGGTGTTGGTGTGCCAGCCAGCCTGGAAGTGTCTTTTAGGCAGTTTATCACATCCAACAAGGTAAATACCGTGTTGGTACCAAAATTCTGCATCAGGCACCCACAACACAAAAATGAAGAAAATGTTCTCACACTTGAAGAACATGAGATATACTCTAGACACACAAGTATGGGGTACACAAAATTATATCAGTCAATGTCAGGAAGGGCATCCATCATCCTTTTCACAACAGAGATTGCATGTCAGATATTTTCAAGTTTGCTGCAGGTTACTCCCAAGTTCCTCAACTGTAGGCCTGGTGACTTAAGTGATTTTATAATACATCATGAGAGGTATAGGTAGCTCCAAACAGTACTGTATCTCGTATTTCATCCAGAGATTCTGGACTGAGCACTCTGCAAGTTATGTGGTCCCACGGCACCAGTGGTAAAGGGGATGACAAGTTTTAACACTCCACATTTGACTGACCTCAATGTTCAGAAAAATTTTACGCAAGTCAAATTATCATTAATGTTCTCACCACACAGGATTGAGATGTTAATTAAGAGGTATTGTTTTATTTGGCTAACATACACACACAATGATGCCTAGCTTGCTACATTAGGTCAGCATATATTTGCTGATCATAAGTGATAATTATTGTGACAGTGCCACGAGATTTAAAAGTGCCGCTACGTCAGTACGCAAACACGGTGATAGAGGCGCTCCGCAGCTCGGCTGAGCGCGGGAGCGCCACCTAGCTATGAACGGCGCCGGCCGCATGTCACGGCACGGCAGTTGAGTGACAGATACGGAGTTGGTAGCACGAAACCCACTATTGTTTCTACGTTTGTATATCCACGCAATTTATTAGTGAATTAAAGGTTATAACACTTTTTGGCGACGAGGTTGGATATTTTTTTTCCAGCATTGGAGTCTTGTGCGTTCGTGTCTGGGCAGACATGGAACAGCTTCTGCAAGTGCTCATTGAACAACAAACACAGCTGACGGCTGCTATTCAGGCGTTGTCGACGTCGCTTACTCATCATCTGTCGTCCTCTTCTCCGCCTCTGTTCCCTCCTTACGATGAGGCCGCTGAAGACTGGGAGGATTATGAGAAGCGTTTGCGGCAACACTTCTTGGCTTTCGGCGTTGTCGACGCTCCAATGTGTAAGTCGTTATTTCTATCTTGGATTTCCCCACGGATCTATCAGCTGCTATCTCAGTTAGCCCCTCTGCGGGAACCTGCCTCTCTGTCCTTCCAAGAAATGTGTGACTTATTGTCTAACTATTATCGAAAAAACACCCACGTCATTGCCACCCGCGTGGCGTTCTACCGGTGTCGTAAACAGCCCCATCAATCTTACCGGGCTTTGGCGGCGGAACTACACGGTCTGAGTAGGAAATGTCAGTTTGTCACAGACACTCATCATGAGTCTTATGCTGATTCAATGGTTAGGGATGCTATTCTATGGCTTGCTCCTGATAAAGAAGTTCGGCAACGTGCCCTACAACTGACAAACCCGTCGTTGTCGGAAGTTCTAAGCATCGCTCAATCCTTTGAAGTGTCTCACGCTGCTGGCGCACAAATAGACGCGTGGTGTGATGTAGGCGCTGTACAGTCAACTTTCGACACGGACAATTTGCCTGTTTCCCAGGAGAACGAAGATGTGGCGGCGGTTCACTCGCGTAAACAACGTCGCGTTGGGCCGCAATGCTCGCAGCGAAAACAGCAACCACAGAAACAGGTTCGTTCCGCCCTTCCTTCTTGTCCACGTTGTTTCGTACAGCATGACAGGGCCGCATGTCCAAAACGTTGGGCCACGTGTAATTCATGTAGGAAAAAAGGCCACATTGCTTCTGTGTGTCAGTCCCCTAAAGTTCCTGTCGACGAGGACGAGGCATTGGACATGGATGTTAACTGTGTGCTTTCTCAACCAAATAAGTTGTTTGTTACTGTTCGTGTTCTGGATAAAGACATTTGCATGCAAGTGGACACTGGCTCTGCAGTAACTCTCATTAATTCTCACACGTATTTGGAGTTGGGCTCCCCTCCCTTGTCTCCAGTTACGCGAAATCTGAGAACTTATAATAAACAGAAAATTCCTATCGTTGGCCAGTTTGATGCTTCCACTGCCTACAAGTCTGTTGTTCGGCCCCTCACGTTTTATGTGGTGGATCATGCGGGCACTGAAAATCTGTTCAGTTATGATGCTTTCCAGCTGTTTGGGTTCTCCATTGATGATGATGTGCACCTCATATCTGAGGATATTCCGTATCAACAGCTGGATGGATTGTGTTCTGAATTCTCGTCCGTGTTCTCTGCTGGTCTGGGTCGTGCCAAGGATTTTGAAGCCCACATTACTCTTAAACCTACAGCTCGCCCTAAGTTTTTCCGGGCACGCCCTATTCCGATGGCGTTGCGTGCACCTGTCAAGGCTGAGATAGACAGGTTAACAGCTTCAGGGATTCTCCTTCCTGTTACCTCCAGCGAATGGGCATCGCCAATCGTGGTGGTTTCTAAACCAAACGGGAGTCTGCGATTGTGTGGCGATTTTAAAGCCACTGTCAATGCTCAGAGCCTCATTGACACTTATCCTCTTCCCCGTCCTGAGGAGTTATTTACCAAGCTCGCTGGGGGCCAGTTCTTTTCCAAACTTGACTTATCGGAGGCGTACCATCAGTTGCCGTTGGATGCGTCTTCCAAGGAATTTCTCGTCATCAACACTCCTTGTGGGTTGTATCAGTACCAGCGGTTACCATTTGGTGTTGCTAGCGCGCCGGCCGTTTTTCAGCGGTTTCTGGAACAGCTCACGGCTTCCGTTCCTGGCTGCATCAACTACCTGGATGACATTGTTGTCACGGGGGCCTCCACTGAGGAGCACCTTCGCAATTTGCGTTCATTATTTCGGGTTCTGCATTCGACTGGGTTGAAGTGAAATCTGGACAAGTCACAGTTCTTCCAACCCTCCATTGTGTATCTTGGTTTCTACTTGTCCCGTGAGGGTATACGTCCTCTACGTCAGCACGTTGCGGCCATTACCGCTCTACCCCGGCCGTCTACGGTCAAAGAACTTCAAGCGTTTCTAGGCAAGATTGCTTATTATCACAAATTCATTCCATCCGCGGCGGCGGTGGCTCATCCTCTGCATCAGCTGTTACGCAAAAACGTTCCTTTCTGTTGGTCCGACGAGTGTGAGCAGGCTTTTGTCTGCCTGAAGGCTCATTTGCAGTCGGCGCCTTGTCTTGCCACATTCCATCCGGGTCAGCACTTGGTTCTGGCGACTGACGCGTCACAGTATGGCCTAGGGGCTGTTCTCGCCCATCGGTATGAGGATGGGTCAGAACGACCCATCGTCTATGCTTCCAAGACCCTCAACGATGCCCAACGGCTTTACTCTCAAATCGAAAAGGAGGCGCTCGCTATCATTTATGCTCTAAAAAAGTTCAGCGCTTTTTTGTATGGTTCTAAGTTTCACCTCATCACCGACCACAAGCCGCTGGTCTCTCTGTTCAGCCCCTCGGCGTCACTTCCGGATAAGGCAGCTCACCGCCTGCAACGTTGGGCCTTATACTTGTCTCGTTTTCACTGTGAGATTCACTATCGCCCCATGGCCCAGCTCGCCAACGCTGATGCGTTGTCGCATTTGGCGATGGGCCCCGACCCGGTTTTCAATCGAAATGAACTACTCTGTTTCCACATTGATGAGGAAGAATGTCGTGCGGTCGAGGGTTTTCCGCTTACAGGTTCACAGGTCGCGTCGGCTACTGCGCGGGACCCGGTCCTCCGTCAGGTGATCGGTTTTGTTCAACGGGGTTGGCCGGACAGGACCAAGGGCCGGGCATCGGATCCCCTTCGCAACTACCATGCCTTGCGCCTTCGTCTGTCTGTTCATGAGGGTGTTGTTCTTCTGGCCACGGATGGCACATCTACACGGGTCGTGGTGCCAGCTTCTCTTCGCAAAGATGTTCTCAAACTATTGCATGAGGGCCATTGGGGGATTTCTCGGACTAAGTCCCTGGCCCGCAGGCATGTTTATTGGCCCGGTATCGAGTCAGACATCTCCCACATGGTCACTGCGTGTGGTCAGTGTGCTCAACAACTGGCTGCACCCCGTACAATGCCCTCTCCGTGGCCTGATCCGGCGCAGCCATGGGAACGGGTGCACGCTGACTTTGCCGGCCCCTTCCTCGGCACTTATTGGCTACTGTTGATTGATGCCTTCTCGAAGTTTCCATTTGTGGTTCGATGTCCGTCGCCCACCACTGCGGCGACGACGCTGGCTTTGTCCAAAATCTTTGCGCTAGAAGGTCTTCCATCCACGATTGTCATGGACAACGGCCCTCAGTTCTCTTCCAGGCCATCCGTGATTTTTCTACTGGACAAGGGATTCATCATGTTACAGCACCGCCCTTCCAACCCCAATCGAATGGGGAGGTCGAGCGCCTTGTCCACACTTTCAAAAGCCAGTTGAAAAAATTCCTTACTGATTTTTCTACCGATGACGCTCTGTTGCAATTTCTGAGTTCTTATCGCTTCACGCCTCTGGGTGATCGCAGCCCTGCTGAATTCTTGCATGGCCGCCAACCGCGCACTCTACTGCACCTGCTTCACCCTGTCAGGCCTAGTACTGTGTCCCCTAGTGCGGGAAAATACTTGGTGGGCGCCGACGTGTGGGCATGAGGGTATGGATCTCGCCCTAAATGGATTCCAGGGGTGGTCAAGGCTCTTCGCGGCCGCTGGCTTTGTGAAATACGTACGGATGACGGCATGGTTGTTCGCCATTACGACCAGATGCGCCCACGAGTGGTGGCCACGCCGGTGCCACCGCCCCTTCTTTTGCCTCCACCAGCCCGAGAAGCCAGTCCTGTCGCCGCTGCCGATCTCCTGTGCGTGTCGCTGCAGCCAACGTCACTGCCGCTTCCGAGTACGCCGGAACCGCCCCCAGTCGCGACGCCGCCTTCTCCGGGACCCATCTCACTGGAGCACACCCCCAGGTCCATGACACCTATGGATGCTGCTCCGGAGTTTTCACCCATCATATCGTCCAGGAGGCACGTTCCACGCACAAACTTCCGTCCTGGACATTTTCGACCATATTCTCGTGTTTCTCCGCGGGATCTTCTCGGGGTCTCCCAAGAGGCCATGGATGTCTCCGAACTGTCCGTGTCTCCAAGGAAGTGAGTGTCTTTTTTTTTTTCAAGGGGGGAAAAGTGTTGTGACAGTGCCACGAGATTTAAAAGTGCCGCTACGTCAGTACGCAAACACAGCGATAGAGGCGCTCCGCAGCTCGGCTGAGCACGGGAGCGCCACCTAGCTATGAACGGCGCCGGCCGCATGTCACGGCACGGCAGTTGAGTGACAGATACGGAGTTGGTAGCATGAAACCCACTATTGTTTCTACGTTTGTATATCCACGCAATTTATTAGTGAATTAAAGGTTATAACAATAATGTTCCAACCAATTGTCAAGACTGTTTTAGGAGATATCTGTGGGAGATATCTGATACTCGATTTTCCAATAAATATTGATATTTCTCCAAGATAGGGCAGCCTGATATTACATGGGCTGTTGTCCGGGTATGTCCTAAGTTCTTTTCATTACAACTTTTCTGCAGTTCTTCAAGCTCAAGATGTGATATTGTCCTGCAACTAATATAGCTTCTGACTCCACTCTTATTTTTGGCCTTTTAAGCCAGAGACCAGCCACAACCACAGACTACTGCTGATCATACACATATTTCTGTGCCGAGGTTTGTTTCAGCTTATTTTTGAGTTCCCATTTTGTTGTTACTTTGCAGTATCATTATCTTCTGTACTCTGTGAGGATTTTCTTGCAACCTTCTTAGCCTAGGCATAATTCCTCTCTTTCCATTTGTCATCTCAGACTTTTATTTGATGCATAGTGGATCATTCATATGTTGGGTCACATACCTACTACACGCAAATGTCAGTTTAAATGTTTAACACCACTTTAGATTGTTATTTATTAGCTACCTTATTTATAGATGAAACAAACACGTGTGTGTGTGTGTGTTTGTGTGTGTTTGTTTTCTTTTCTGAAGGACACTTTGACCAGAAGCTAAATGGGTAACACTCTTTTCGTTGTACCTGTCTGCAACTCAAGTGCCATCTTTAATTGAGCAGCAATCTACCCTTTTCCTAAAGTTGTTCATTTGTACATGATATTGATATAATATTGGTCCAAATAACAAGTTTTCACCTAGTTAGCTGTATTCTCCACAAACCAACATACTATTCTGTAAAACTGCTCTCTGCACTTGCCAACAGCGCAAAACTATTTTTATTGTGCTATAAGTTATCTAGCACAAATTGTGTATGAACTACAGTATTGAGATCAATCAAATGCAGTTGTTATGACACTGACTTCATATTTGGAAGGATGGAGCTTTGTCTGTCTGATGTTGCTGGTTTAGGTTTTCTGCAGTTTTCCTAAATTATGTCAGGTGAATGCCAGGATGGTTCCTCAGCAAGGCCACAGTCAACCACCTGTTCTATTGCCATATATTAAATGTGTCTGTATATTTGAGCTATTTATTTTCTTAGCACTATGACAAATCCTTTACATTATCATATTATCTGTGGACAAATAAATACATAAATAAATAAAAGCAGAGTGGAGGATGAAATTTTAGATCCTGTAGGCTCTGCCAGTAGCTGGTACTACCGCAGGAGTGATGTGTACAGACTTCTGTTTCCACACAGCTTTTATGTCTGCTAGCTCTACGTATCTGACCATCTTCTCATTGCAAATTATGGGAATAGAGATGTCTATGAGGAAGAGACTTACTCCGCTTCACTGATAAGCATAAAGTCAGGTTGAATATAATGGATTGTTTTATCTGTGATTATGTTGCAGATCCAGTAATTTTTGAATTTTTCATTTTCTACAACAGTGAGAGGATCACATCTGTGGTAGGGAAGGAAGTCTTTCATTAACAGGTAATTCTGTCCCAACTTCTGGTGGATTATTTCAATGACTTCTAGAAGTTCTTCATCACAATGACCTGATCTAGTATTGCTGTCAGAAACCCCTCAGCTTTTGCATGCAAACCTGCATGCATGAAATATTTGTTTGGTGTTTACAAAATGACATTATCATGGTTGAGGTCATTCACATGTTTCTCATGCAGTTATTTTCTCAGCCACATGTTTCTGCTAGATTGATTTTTGTGTAATTAATGTCTGTGGATACTACTGCTTCATAGACTGACAAGCTGCTGTTGTGAAAACACTTCTTCATCGTGCTTTTTGTGGAGCTGCTCAATATCTATAAGCTCCCTGCCTTCCTTTCTCATGTAGGAAAGTCAGCCTTTAAACAGAGTGACAAATACCAAATGTAATGAAAATATCCTGTGTTTTCCTCTGTATTTCTTCAAGGCTGGTTTCGTCCAGTTAATGGAACTTAAAGTGTATGTTGGCACTAGAACTGCATATCTACTAATGGTGCTGAGATGACAATATTATGAAAAGAATAAATTGATACTCAACATACAATGGAGGTGTTGAGTCGCAGACAGGTGCAACAAAAAGACTGCTAAACAAGTAAGCTTTCAGCCAAAAGGTCTTCTTCTGAATTAGACAACTTACACAAACACATTCATGCAAACACAACTAACATCTAACATGCCCATGACCACTGCATCTGGCTGCCCTGGCCAGACAGAGAGAGAGAGAGAGAGAGAGAGAGAGAGAGAGAGAGAGAGAGAGAGTGGGGGGGGGGGGTAGGTCTAATTTAGAAGAAGCTTACTTGTTTAACCATCTTTTTGTTGTGTCTGTCTGTGACTCAACATTTTTCACTATTTAGTGAGTAGCAATCCGTAGCAGTCTATCATTTTCATAATACTGTCATTATTCCACCCTGGATTTTCCAGAGGTGCTGAGTCTAGATTCCAAAACTGGGGAAACTCTGCTAATGTATGTACTGATGATGATTTGCTTTACAGTTTTATGCAACATTTGTCTTCTTTGAAGGATAACTAAACGCTTACAGATGTTATGTTCATTCACAGTTTCATTATCTCAGACCCCATAGCTTGGTGACTTTAATCTGTCCACTATTAAGTGGCAAAACTATACATACATTATCACCTGGCAGGATAAACATTTTAAAGTAATACTGAAAATTTTGTCTAACAACCGCCTCGAACAAGTCTGAAAACCCCACATGCAGAAGAAATATTCAAGATTTCCTACTTACAAACAGGCCTGATATTTTCAACAGGGTCACTAATGAGAAAGGGATTAGTAACCATGATGCTACTACAGGAACAATGGTTATCACAGGCAAAAAGATCATCAAGAAGTCCAGTAGAGTATTTGTGTTTGGTCAAACTGGTCAAGTATCATTATTAACCTACGAGGTCTGTTTAAAAAATTCTGGAACACTATCCACAAAATTTTTCTATGCTTACCTTTTACTTACTGTGCATGTTCTCCTTTGAAATACTCTCCTCCACAATTGATACACCGCTCCCAATGCCGTGTCCACTTCCAGAAGCAGCCTCTTGCTGGATCGTGAAAAGTGCCATCTGCAAATTTTCTTTTATCCCATCTATCACTACAAATCTTTGTCCTTTCAACGGGGTTTGGAAATAGAAAAACATCTGCAGGGGACAGGTCTGGAGAGTACAGAGGATGAGGCAGAACAGTGATTTCATTTTTTGTGCAATAGTAATGCACCGACAGTGATAAATGTGCAGGTGCATTATTGTGATGCAAGAGTCATGAATTGTCTCACCACATTTCAGACCATTTCCTTCTTACATTTTCTCACAGATGTTGCAACACACCCTGATAGTACTATCAAGTAACAGTTTGTCCTTGTGGCATGAATTTTTGATGAACTAATCCTTGAAAGTCAAAGAAAGCTACCAGCATGGCTTTGACATTTGACTTGACCTGATGAGCTTGTTTTGGTCTTTGAGAACCTTTCCCGACCCACTGTGAAGATTGAACCTTGGTCTTGACATCATAACCACAGACCCACATCTCATCACCAGTTATGATCCTCTTAAGGAACACCTCATTCTCATTTGCATAATCCAAAAGCTCTTCACAGATTGCGAGGCAGAGGTCCTTCTGGTCTAGACTTATGAGTCATGGGACGAACTTGGCAGCAACACAATGCATTCCAAGATGCTGTGTCAGGATTTCATGACATGATCCAACTGAAATGCCACATTCTCCTGTAATCTCTCAGTCAGTCAGTCTTCGACTGAAACACGTTTCTAACATGAGCATCATTGGTAGATGTCAAAGGGTATCCCAAAAGCAGGTCATCTTTAACTTCCATCTAGCCTTTTTTTAAACCATGTGAACAATTCATAATACCAAGTACGGCTTAAGCACTCATCACAGCAGGCTTCCTGCATTATTTCGTGTGTCTCTGTAAAAGTTTTCTTGAGCTTCACACAAAATTTAATGCAGACACATTGCTCCTCTAACTCTGCATCTCAAAATTCACAAATGTGTGACAAAATATTCTACTTTATACAACACTGAAGTATAACTAACAGACATACAAAAGTGAAACTTCCAGTAATTACACATTAAACACAGGAATATGCAGAGACGCCAACCACATTTCTCTCCAGTGTACAAATTGCACAAAATTATGATTGTTCTGGAATTTTTTGAACAGACCTCATATGTAAAAGATGAACTTATAACATTTAGTTCATATCTGCCAAATACAGAAAAACTGTGATTCAATTTGAGAGACTTTATAAACCATGGTATGAATAAGTATGATCCAAGCTAAGTAATAAAAGATAAAAAAGATCCACGCTGATTTAACGTTATCATTCACAGAATGTTGTGAAAACAGCATCTACTGCACTCTGGCTACAAAAGAAACTGAAGGGATGTTGACAAAGAAAAGTTAATAGCAACTTCTGCATCTGTAAAGGGAGCTGTACGTGAAGCTCACAATAATTTTCACAGTCAGATCCTGGAAAAAGCTTTGTCAGAAAGTCCTAGAAAATTTTGGTCATATGTAAAGTCAATGAATTGGTCCAAACCTTCCATTCAATCTCTCATGGATTCATCCGGTTTCAAAACTGGAGACACCAGGTGCAAAGCAGAAATTTTAAATTTTGCATTTTGAAATGTATTCATGCAAGAGACTACTGTTGTACCTATGCAAACAACGAACCAGTCACTGGCAGAATTCCAATTAGGTTTTACTTTGCAGATACCACAGAATTAGCTCATTTCATAGTCTGTATTTATTACTGAGAATCACTTATATGCAGTGAATAGTCCTGTGTCACTGAAAAAGCGCACCCTTCACTCCTGTTTACAAAAAAGGTAATAGACTGGATGCACAGGTTTATAAGTCAATATCGTTAATGTCCCTCTGTCCTAGTATCCTAGAGCATATTCTAAGCCCTCACATGACATTCTTGGAGGAAAATAAGATTCACTCAAAGAATCAGCATTGATTCAGAAAACAACACTTATGTGAAACACAGCTTGCTTCATTCACTCATGACATCCTGTAAACAACATATGCAGGTGTAGAGATAGATTGTGTCTTCTTAGATGTCCCCAAAACGTTCAACACTGTACCACATCATCAACTTCTAATCACTATAAGAACATACAGAGTATCTTAATCAATATGTGATTGGCTTTATGAATGTTAAACTAACAGAACTCAGTACATTATATTGGAATGCAAATGATCCACAGAAATGAATGTAACATTGTGTGTGCCCCAAAGAAGTGCAATAGGATCTCTAATGTTTTCAACACATACAAATGATTTATCAAATAGGTTCAGCAGCACTATAAGATTGACTGCTGATGATGCAGTTGTGTACAGGAAAGTATCGTTGTTCGGTGATCACAAGGGATTGCAGAAAGACTTGACAAAACTTATACTTTATTTACTGAATGGCAGCTCCAATTAACTATGGATAAAAGTAAAATAGGACCTATAATAAAGAGAAACAGTATCTAATTACACACACAATAGTACCTGATTACAAGATTAGTGAACACCTGTAGCATAATATATCATATAAGAATTTCTGGGTAATACTAAAAAGCGATATGAAATGGGACAATCAGGTAAAATTAGTATTAAGGGTGACAAATGGAGGATTTAGATTTTTTAGTACGGTTATGGGAAAGTGCAGTGCAGCTGTAAAGGAAATCACATACAAGAGGCTAGCGCAACCAATCCTAGAATGTTGTTCCAGTGTTTTCAAACCTTCAAACAGGTATGACAACAGACATCAAACCAATACAGACAAATGTTGCTAAGATCTTTAAAGGTCATTACAGCCCATATGGAAATATAAGAGAGACGCTCAAGCAACTTACGTGTGAATCTGTGTAAGAAAGGAAACATATTTCTCAGGATTTGGAGAACCTCTATTTGAAGAGGACTATGCAATCATTATGCTGACACCAACATATGTCTTGCATCTGGATCATGAGAGGCATTTAGATAGATATTTTCCCCCTCTCTTGACATGCGAATGGAATAGGAGAAAATCCATAACATTGGTATGATGTATCCTCACAATGGACAGTACAGTAGCTTGCAGAATATTCATTCATATGTAGACGAGGATTGAGGGCTAAACAGAACCATAAGAGTCTGAAGCTGTGCCCATAAAATATTTAATTTGTTGCTGTTATAATTTTGTTGTTGCCTTTCAGATGTAAATGTGTCTTCCAATACTTCATCATCATGGGTGAGACAGTACTGATGACTGAACCATTTTTCTCATAAATCAACAGAACTTAAATAATCCATGTATGTGGAATGGAATCAAAGGCTTTTTTGTAATCAATGTGGGTGATAAATACATTATGGTTTTTTATCTGCTTCCTCCTCTAGTATGGCAGACTATAATAAGCTGTTCTTTGCAACCTAAAGATTTCTTCATCCAGTTTTTCTGCTCTTTTGGCAGTACTTTGTGTCTATATGGCATTTTCTTTACATTTGACGTGAACACTTCACACATTGCATATTTCGAGGGGTCTGTTATATTATTTTGGTATAATAGTGGGCTGTTCAGTAATACTGAAATGCTTAGTGAAGTAGGTGCAAGTTGAATTTAAGCTACAAATTTGGTATGTTATCTGGGCTTGTTGCTTTCCAGTTTAATGTTGATGTTATTGCCACAGTGACATCTTTACTACTGATGGTGTGGCTTTCAATTTCTTGCAGATGTTTTATTCATTCTTTCTCATTTTTAATTCAGGTGTTATTTGGCTCATAGTTCACTTCTTGTGTCCATTTGGAAGACCAGGTATGTGCCATTTCCTGTTGATCAGGAATCTCATATTGCTGGTTGATTTCCTTAGATGTCAGTAAAATTCTTTATATCACTTTAGCCTCTTGCTCTTAGCACTAAGTTTCTGTTCCAATGATTTTAACATATCATATGCGTTCATTGTCTGAGTAGTTATAATAATAATAATAATAATAATAATATAATAATTATTATTATTATTACTTTTCAGTGTATTTAGTTATTATTCCACATTTGTGTAACAAAGTTAAGAGGTCATTTGAAACAAAACAAAAAATCCACATTAAGACTAGATCTTATGAGGGAAGTTCAGTAAATGTAGACAGTGTGATGCTGTCATGGGAAAACCTTTAAGTGTATAAACTATGTTACAGAACAAAAGTAAATGTTCACATCACTGTCTTGCTTATTTTCACTTTACTGCATTGACAGATGGAGAGTCTTCTTGTTTCCAATGGCTTGTTTGACAATTCCCATTTTTTCGCTGTACAGTCTACGTAGACCTGCTCTTGGCTGGCAGGTCCTGCATCTTATCAAATTGAATCCTGTGGTTTTTTGACTGCAAAGCATGTTCTGCTACAGCCTTCAATTTGAAAGATGAAATGTGTGATTTCTTCGCCTTCTGTGGATGTATCTTTCTATGAAATTTCCACTTCAGTGAAGAGTGAGCCACTAATGTACTGAACCAAAGTTACAACTACCTCCTTGAAAATGTCCTCCACAGAAGGAGACAAAATGTAGAAAGTATCAAGAAATGCCATTCAACCATGGCAGAATAGCCTGGATATTTTTAATAATTATAACATAACATTTATGGGCACAGAAGCTTATATTTTATGGGTCTTGGGGAGACTACCCATTATTCCCTAGATTTAATTAAATTAATTAATTTTAATAAATGTAAATAAAATATGTGGGTGTCTGATTTATGTTAAAGTCAACTAACAATAGAATGAAATTTAAATAATCTCAGATTTATTTTGCTAGTGGAGTACCCAACTTCATTAGTGGTGGGCCAGCTAACATGGAGGAATGGACAAGTTAAAATCCTGCTACAATTTCCTAAGCACAAATTAATTTAAGTCTGGCATGGCTCAAACAATAGCTGAAGTCCCACAATAGAACCCAGTAGTTTTTCAGCAGGACAGTTCTATAATTTAATTATACATGCATACTAAGTGTGGCATATCATTCCAGACAGAATCTTTCACTGTCCAGTGGAGTATGCACTGTTTTGTGATAGGCAAGGTTTGGGTTCGAGTCCCAGTCTGGCACACAGTTTTAATTTTTTTTCTAATTAAATAATTATGTAACCAAGAAAGGAGTATTTTTTTTAGAAGTCACAGTGAAATAACTTACCAGTGGTTTGGAATCTGATACCACATGGTATTGCAGCAACTGATGCAACTGGTAATATGCCTTATAGTGAACTAATGAATTAATCACTAGTTCATGAAGATAGTGTTGCACTGGTATGTGATAATCTGTCAGAGAACGGATGTACTCCAACAACACCCACACCACAAATTTGCCACCTCCTGTAACAGGATGCATAAACTGAATCACTTAATCCTTCGGTATACACCATCTTAAAACTCATATTCATGAAAGACAAGCCTCAGAATGTAATAAAAAAACTGGAAACACTCTCCAGGTAAACACAAAGTATTTAAAAACATAAATGAAGACTAAATTTCCACTCAAAATCAGCAGGTATTGCAGCAGAAGTGTATTTATATGTTCTTTACTTTTTTTGTATCGAAAAATATGACATTTATTTCTGTAGCACTGATGTCACAAAATTATTAGAATTTACAAAACTACAACTGGAATACAAGAAAACTCACTTTGAAGATAAAAAATAGTACTGAAACATGTTTGGGTATAAAAAGTACCTAACCAGAAAGCAGAGATCTACTTACTTCTCACTGATACATATATGCATTTGCCACACCACTCCTACATGAATTTAGTCGTCTTTGTGCAGGTGTATTCAGTAATGTGAGGGGCATCCAATAAGTAATGCAAGAATGTTTTTTTTTCTCTGCCAGGGTCAGCTGAAAAAATGTGGAATTTGTTGTGGGACATGGTGGAATTATTCCCACTTGAGACCCTGCAGTCTTGTGAAGTTCTCACAAGTGGTGTCGCTATAAGTAGCTTTCAAAATGTCAGCTGTAATGGAGGTGAATTCCAAGCTGGCACTGAGTTTCTTTTGGTAGGGAAACC
Organism: Schistocerca cancellata; assembly: GCF_023864275.1. NCBI lineage: Eukaryota > Metazoa > Arthropoda > Insecta > Orthoptera > Acrididae > Schistocerca > Schistocerca cancellata. The sequence continues at coordinate 20,528,886 of NC_064628.1, read as the reverse complement.
AGGACATCGTAGGTATTCCTACGTGCTTGTCTATGGAGACCTGGCAGTGAAAAAAAGTAGGATGAGTCCCCATCACAAAAAGGTCATGAAAACCTGAAAACCTGTCCAATATCCTGTGTGACAGCTGGCCACACAGCTGTGACTCCTGCAATGTTGGAAATGACTTCATCATGTTCGTCGCCACAAAAATGCCAAGAAACTTCTCTTTCTCCATGACAATGTGGAGCCTCATGCAAGTCTGCACATCTGGGAGGAGCTAAAAAATCTCAGTGAACAGTTCTTAAATGGTTCAAATGTGTCTGAGCACTATGGGACTTAACATCTGAGGTCATCAGTCCCCTAGAACTACTTAAACCTAACTAACCTAAGGGACATCACACACATCCACGCCCAAGGCAGGATTCGAACCTGCGACCGTAGCAGTCGCGCGGTTCCGGACTGAAGTGCCTAGAACCGTTCGGCCACCGTTGCCGGCAACAGTTCTTACCCATGCATCCTACAGCCTGGACCTAGCACCTTCTGACTTCCATCTGTTTGGTTCAATGAAAGATGTGCTCTGTAGAATGCAGTATATGGATGACAGGGAGGTTAATGATGCAGCAAGACATTGGTTCAGATGTCAACTAGTGGAATGATACCATTTGGGCACACAGGCCTTCCCAGTAAAGTGGCATATGGCCATCCCCCTGAACAGAGATTATGTTGAAAAATAGGAATTTGTAGCCAAACGAGTGGGGAATAATATGGTGCACTGGAATACTGAATGAAAGTAATCTGCTTTCAGAAAAAAAAAAAGTTTCATTGCTTACGGAACACCCCTCACACATTTATGTAGAATGGAAACAGCCCTCCCATCAAGTAACTTTTTCTTTTGCATTTTGACTGAATGATGTGACATAAATCAGTGAAAGACAAAAAAATAACTGCCACCTAAAAAACATCAGACATCAGACTGCAAACCCAAAGACTTGAGATTCACTCCTCTGCAGGCATAGAAATTTTCCTGTCACTTATCGTTTCTTTCTCATTTGGAAATGAACAGTCTATGTGAAAAATTTTAAGATGCACCATAGTTTTGAGTCTGTGTTAAACTGTAAGTGCCCCCATCCCCCCATATCTGATGAGGTTGGTCAGTTAAGATATGGTTGTATCACCTCCAACAGGAACATTCCTGTACAGCACAGGGATATTCAAACCCATCTTCAGGTTGAGGATAGCTTTAGTTTTAGCTAGTCGAAAACATGAGTTGAAAACATTATTGCCAAAGAGCTACCCAAACCTACATCGTGCACACCAGAACCACTGGACTTCACTGGTGTCCTAGATGCACAGCAGACAGTTGCATGTTTGAGAGTACAAGGAAAGTTGTTGCTGTGGCAGTGATATCAGACAGCTGGGATACACAACTTGACTGAAGAGCACTGAGGTGTATTTACTAGGCAATCCATCCTTCTATTACTCATAGATTCTGCTAATAGTTTCTAACCACAGTATACACCTCTGAAAGATTCAGTCAAGGGTAGACAAGGGCCACATACAATGCCATGACTGATTATTTGCAGTTATGCTCTTAACACTTATGGCACTGGTTTTGTATGTAGCTCCCATTACCTCTGGACTGGCTGAAATAGGATTTTCTTTAAGTTGTAACTTGTATATATAAATATGTGGCTGGAATTTCTAAACATTATTAGGTTTATTAGAATTTCTACTATAAATATACATATTTTGGGAGTGTTAGTGTTAAATCTGAATTCAGAGATCAAACTTCGATTTAATAACGATTATCACAGAGAAAGATTGAACAGAAGTTCTGGTATTCACATACATACCCTGGTAAGCGAACAAGTGATCTTTCCATTTAAATTTCTTTTACATCCCATTTAATTCTAAAGAAACATGCAAAACAATAGTACGAACCAAACTTTAGCATTTATGGTAGAGTACCGTGTGATGCAAACTGAAACATGAAAAGATACATAGTCCAACACTACACTCACTGGAATCATATCCTCAGTTTGCTTTCCTGATTTACCTGCAGGAATATCTTTCACAACAACACAATCAGGAAAAATAATACGTTAATGTGTAATCTGAATCTTCATCATATATTTTATTCTCATTATCTGCAGACTCATAAAGGATTTTGTAAACATTTGCTCCAGAAGTTTCTCCTCTTCACAAAATGCACAAAACAGAGAGAGCTTGAATGCCGTCTGATGCCTAAGAAACAAGAGATGATACAGGTTTTAAAAATGATGAATTTTTCCAGTGATACTGCTGTTACCATCTAGCAAAAACTACAAAGCCTACAAACGTGACAGATGTTTGTGGGAGCTGTAAATACATGTTTGACACTGCTGAAAATCACCATAACAGCTGTGATGTAATATTACATCTGCCACACATTCCCATTTCCTGCAAGCACCATAACATTATGTCAGCCATATGCCAAGCTATGAAGAACTAAGACCACAGCATATACTATATACTGTCTGCCCTTCCTGTAGCCACCAGAAAGGTGATCTCACTGAATATTTGGCGAGGAAAGCTCCCTGAAGGTGGGTTGGAAATGAGGCACCCAGTCACATGTGTACTGCACACCACTAACCATGGCAGAGAGCATGTGTAGTGGACATGCCTACACACAGTAGACTGCAAATAACTGTTATTGTCCTCTTGATGAACATGCACCCTGATTCACTAAACTAAAAATGTTCAAATTTGGCGAGAAGTCTGAAATTATTATCCATCAAATAAACATCGAAAAATATCTGTCAGATGAAGCAGCAACAATGTATAGCACCGTGTATCATTATGTGGACATACAGAACTCCAAATCTTTCCCTTTGAAACTGACAGAGCATATCATAAAGATTACATCTTTCACAATACTTAAAATCCTTACATTGATGTGATAGGTACTGATTTCAGTCTACAAGATGACACCACTCAACCACACAATGCTCATGTTATGGAAGAATAATTATCATCAGTACCAAAGCAAATGCATATAATGACCAGCTCGACCTCCCACCATGCCTAGACTTCTCAAGCTTTGCACTGTTGCTTGCAGTCTTCCTCCCCAGACCAATACTCATGTAGAGAGTTGCATGCATATGGCATTCACTTCATATTAGCTCAGAAATGCCACTATTAAGATAACATATTTCTGTTTGGGGTAACCACAGCCCGTACTGAAGTTTGTCCGTAACTGTGTACTTGTGTTTTGTGTATGCCTTGCTATGTATTCTGCACTATGGTTAAGTTTTGTATAAGAAGCAAATTGGATTTACTTGAGCTTATAATTATAACACTATCTAGTCCTATCAATGATGGGAAATAAGAGACATAATTCATGTAGGCGCAAATAACTTGAAGACTGTAGACTGTAGTGAATACATATCCCAATACAAAATTTAAGTACATTAAATTTCTCACTAAAAAGGTCCTGTTCATTTTTCCCAAGGACTAATAATCTGTGAGAGACAGGGGATTAAAAGATTACAAATTATTTCAAATAGTGTTTTAATTCTACAAAATTAATGCTTACTGTTAAATGAAGTGGATTTAGAATGAATATTAAATATATGAACAGCATCTAAGTGCAGTAGAGCCATATTAAGAGTTAAATTATGTTCTGCTGATGTGACATATACAAGAGGATAGCATGTGGGGGCATGGAGGATAAAAGTGTGAGGGAAAGTAGATCAATGGACTGTGATTATGCCCTTCCCACTTTTGTGGGTCTAAAACTAAAGAGCAAGCAAGCTAATTCCCACTCTCTGTATCCCACTACACCACAAGAAGCATCTACTGGGAGTTTCAGTGTTATACCAACCCTTCTACAGAGCATTTTATAAATCAGTAGCAATGCAGAACATAGTTGCCCCCAGGGCTGTTTGCTAGGAAGGAAATTGGTTCTTAAGTCATCCTGTATGGGAGTTACAGCATTCTCCTTGGAAAGGCGATCATGAGCACTTTTTATTCTCAGTTTATGGACTGTACCTCCCCAACAGTCTCTCTCCCGTTCCCTCATATGAATAGACAAAACATCATCACTGTTCTCATGTTTATATAATGGAGTTATTTTCAGTTTATTAAGTAAATACATATTTGCAGTTATTTGCAAGTTCTTAGGTAAATACATTTGTATAAACAACAGCTGCAAAGTATTTAATTTGTAAGTGTGATGTTGTCAGTGACATATGTAATATTTGTGGGAAAGGGACTGAATTGATAAATGTGGCACCTGCGTGGTGGCTGTCATTGACAGCATACTGCAAAGTTGAGTACACCATTTTGTAGCCATTTGGAGGTGAATTAACAAATAGTAGGAAAATTACTGCACTTCTCTCACCATTAATTTTGTTATTAATGGACTGCATAAACCGTTTCCATTCAGGAATTGCTAGCACTTGTACAGTGGGCAGCACTGAGTGAAGCCACTTAGCACACATCCACAGCATATCTTGCAAGGTGGGTATGAATATGTATGATGGAATGGGAATGATCCTGGTCAAGTCTAGAACAAGAGAATGTTGCAGTGCATTGCTTCTCTTATGTTAAATGTCTTAAGTTGCATAACACCTAGCAGTTCAACAATTTTTCACCTAATCTACAAAAACACACAACAGTTTTCTAGTGCAAATTGTGCTGAAAACTATGGAATCCCCGTATTTTCCCCCTTTGTGTTCTTGACTAGCTTTACATGAAGTATTGTTTCTTAAACTTGTTTCAAAAGCTCATCTAAGGTGAACTGGCAGTCATCATTTCCCCTCTATGGAACTCGGTATCTCTCCTCTATTGATGCGGAAATTTCTTCATCCTCAGTGCATCCTCTTTTTCTCATTCTAGATGCTGAGCCTGTAAAGAGCATTTTGTAGCTACCCTCATGATATGAATTGCTACCCAAACTATCCAAGAACTTCACTGTAACGATCAAACCGGTAGCAGTATGATGATCCACTGCTAGATGTCCCGAGGTACATGTCTTCGCTACTGTGGAACAAAGTTGCGTCGTCTTCGGTGCAGGCATTTATAAGTTGTTGTGGTGCATGTTTCAGTGCTTCTGTGAATTGTGAAACAGATAACAACAAGGAGCAATGGTTTTGGAATTCATTCTGTTTCAAGTTGAAGAAAACTGTAGCTGAAATCCAACCATGCTGGCAGAGGCATTTGTTGAGTGTGCACTGGGTCAAGCAAGAATATTTGAGTAGTTCAAGTACTTCAAGGAAGGCCGAGAATCTGTGCAAGATGACAAAAATTGTGGTAGACAGTCAATATGCACAACACCAGAAATTACCATCAAAGTGTGTGATGTGATTCACAAAGACCATAGGCAGACAATTCACTATGTTTGTAGCAGATTTGGGCTGTTATACAGTACAAGTCAACAAATTCTAACCAACAAAATAAAGACAAGATGAATTGCAGAAAAGTTTGTCCCTCGCCTTCTCGGCATCAACCAACAAAACCTCAGTATTCAGATGTGCATTGAGCTGCAACAAAGAGTTTGAGAGTGTCCAAAATTCTTATCCAGAGTCATAACAGGTGATGAATCTTGGATCTACAGTTGTGACTCTGAAACAAAACAGTAACCATCATAAAGGAAAATGACATCATCTCCTAGGCTGTGAAAACCTCAACGAGTTCACAGCAACATGAAGTCAATGCTGACCATATTTTTGACATTTGGCCAATAGTGCTTAAGGAGTTTGTTCCACCTGGTCAGACTGTCAATGGGCAGTTTTACAGTGAGGTTTTGAGGTGACTGAGAGAAAACGTTTGGTGCATGTGATGAGAGTTGTGGAAAAATAAAGATTGGTTGGTACACTATGACAATGCACCTGCACAATCCTTGCTCACTGTGAAGGAATTCCTGACCAAATGCAACATGGCAATGGTGCCCCACCCTTCCTTCTTGCCAGCCCCGTATGACTTCTACTTGTTTCTGATGATGAAAATCGCACTGAAAGGACGACATTTTGGCTCAGTTGAAGATATCCAAGAGCAATTGCAATGGGTCCTGCAGACTTCCAGAAGTGCTTCCAAAAATGAGAACACCACTGGAATCGTTGCATACACACCAAAGGTGACTACTTTGAAGGTGATAGAGGACATTAGGAGGTAAGTACAGTTTTCTGATAAAATTCTCGGATATTTTGGGTACCAGTTCATACTTTGCATTTACAGTGCGTAGATCCCCACAAAGCATGTATTTCTTTGGATAGTGTCTCCCAGTTAAACTTTCCTCTCCTGTGCAAGAACTGTATTTATAGTGTCCTAAGTGAAGGACTGAGTAGTGCAAGCTTTATGTTGCAACTGTTGAGATTTGCCATCTGTTTACAAATTCATCCTCAACAGCTTTAACACAAAACAGACAGTTTTAAAACCGCATTTCACTTCAGCTGAATGTAAAAGTGGGGCTCCATGTGACATTTCAGACTGTGTCTCTGAAAGAGCTTCTCTCAGAAATTTTTTCATTAAGTCAGCTCTGGTGAACTCTTTCCTGCAATATGCATGAAAAAAAAATGCTCATTGTCCCTGAAAACTTCAGCATTCCCATCTTTTCTCAAGTTACTTGGATTTATCAATCCAGTCCCTGTTTCATTAACATTAAATAGGTCACTGTTAACATGACACTTACAAATTAAACACTTCTCAGCCACTGTTTATATGAACTCATTCAATAACAGCACATAAGTACTCACTCAATAAGCATACAGAATGACTAAGAATCAGTTTCCCCACTACAAGTATAGAACAGAGTGCACAGATTTGCATACATTCTGTCCCATACTTATTTCTTGAATTAGTATTATTAGTAATTCATATCCATATTCTATTGACACATTTTGTTGAAACTACACATCTTTAGGTGTGCCTGCACACTGCATAGCCATTGATTTGTAAGACGTGTAACGGAGCTGTTGGTATAACATGTTTCTTGTGACATATGGGGTAGAGAGAGTGGGAAGCAGCCTGCTCTGTCATGAGTTTACAGTCCCACAAAGTAGGAAAGTAGGAAAGTGCATGACAACATTCCACTGACCTTCACTATCCCCCCCCCCCCCCCTCCTCCCTTCAACCTATTACACCACATGAACACAATTTATCCCTTAATACAGCTCTATTGCACTTAGATGTGGTACACAAATTTAATATCTGTCCTTAACCCACTTCATTCAATAGCAAAAATTTATTTTATATATTAAAACACTGTTTTTAATAATTTCAATATTATGAAAACAACAGTTGCTACTCACCATATGGTGGAGATGCTGAGCTGCAGATAGGAATAACAAAAGACTGTCAGCAAGTAAGCTTTCGGCCAAAAGGCCTTTGTTGGACTTTTACAAAACATACAATCCCCTACATTCCACAAATTATTAGTCATTAAAAATGATTAGGACCTTTTTGTACTAAGTTTAATGTAGTTTAATTTTGTGCTGTTATATGTTTTTGCTATGTTCCATGATTAACAAGTTATTCAAGAAAAACATTAAAAAAGTTACCTCCAAATTAGCCCACCACTTCCTGACCAACAAAGGTCTTGATTTTTACTATGTTTCTATAGTACTCCCTCCTGAGACTGTACGAAAGTTTGTGAGTACATGAATTATTTCCCCTATTTCAAGTTTTTGGGCAATGCATCTTCACAGATTGGGATAACCAACTTACTTGGGAACAACTGACTGCCATCATGCTGCCAGAGTCTCTGGTCTCTGGTATGCTGTGGCACCCTCTCAAACATTAACTGCTCCAGAAATTTCTCAATAGACTCTCAATTTTGACAACCCATGTCCATGTAACCAAAGAGATTTTAGTCACAACCTCAGTAAAAGCTATTGCTGTACATTGTAATATTTATGGTCTCTCTGATGATTTAATCAAGCAGCATGTGAAAATACTATTCTGGGCTGAATAGTACGCATAAGTACATCTTTTCCTGATTTTGACATAAAAACTGAAGCACGGTCCTAAAAGAATGGCTACTGAGGTTGAGGTACAAGGTTAATCCTCTCCAAGAAAGGGAGTTGTAAGGATGCTCAGCAATTTAAAGATGATACATCTATAGTGCTCCTTCCTTCCTTCGGGACTACCAACTGCAAAATAGGTAGGGTCATGAGCACACAATGCCTAAGATCTATTTTCTGTGTGCTTAAGAAGTCAAAAGACATGCTAGGCTTGATTCAGGACATTTTGATCTATGGATCCTTGGATTTTTCAATATTCCATATCCATGTGGAAGTAGTTGTGCCGGTTAGTCTATCGTACAGTTTCTGAACTTTGGGAAAAATCAATAGTTGCTAAGCACAGCCTCACAAACAACAATAAAATTATGTTTGGTGAAATAAAATCTTGTTCCATAAATCAACCTACTGGAAATGTTACTATGATGCAAAGTTCCTTTGGACATGCATAGATGTCCAAAGGAACTTTGCATTGTAATCAGAATAATGCAGGCACTGCAATATCATATTTATCTGTCACTACCGGGCAAGTGACTTTCAAGTACAATGTCTGACCTGTTTGGGAACACACATAATGATGTACGAGTACACATCACAGACGCATGTTTGATAACATATGGAAGTTTGGGTCTGGCCGTAAGTCGTGTATGGATAGCCGAATGGTAAGGCGACTGCAGGCGATAAGTGGGAAATCCAGGTCTGGCACAAATTTTCATTGTAGTCATTTCATTCTACAGCTAATGATTGTCCTCTTTCACAATTGCAAATTCATTTGATGTATACTGGGACAGTTGTCACCAAAGCAGCTGTAGGAATCAGAATGTGCAACAACAAATTCAACCAGGACAGCAATCTTAATGGTGCACAATATCTTAGTAGTGCATGGACGAGGGCTCTCAATACTGAGAGACTGCAAAGAATTTCATGTTCCAGCAGGCACCAACTGCATGGTAGACAAAACATGATCCCCCTTACAGCCATGATGCCAGTCAGCTGTTCCTGATGAAGATGAGGAAGATTGTCCTCAAACTTTATGTTTTAATGCTACAATAATATTGACAACTTTGTTCTCATATTGGTTAAGTTTTGTTACATTCAACATAAATTTTTTTAAGCTGTCATTATTGTTTTAAATTTTCCTTGATTTATAGAAACTATAGGAATACCCACATATTGAGAAATATAAGCTGCTACTGTGAATCCATCAATAAAACAATTCGATACTATGATTATCATCTTTGCTAAATGGTCATAGAATATGTCGTATTTTTATTCCAATAAATGTTTCACCTAATGCACAATGTGTAATAACTACTCCATACACAGTCCTGTCCTTCTACTTCATATACACACACTACAGACAAAACATTATTTTTTGTGTGTGCATTTCTCAGAATACGATAATTTCAGTTCAGAAAAGCTATCTCTGCTACAAGATGTTTATCTCTTATAAATACAGTTGGCAAGTTTTAACAAACATGTGAATGAGTAGTGTTCTATAAGTAATTTGATGTGGCTAGTACCATGACTGCCATTTGACGTCGTAAACGGTTTTTATTTCAAAAATATGCTGCAACTATAGTTATGCGATTTTCCACATCATTCTCTTAACTTCCTTTGAATCTGGAGAGTTGATTATATTTTGTAACATCAAATGGGTGTCTTAACTCTTTAGTTTCCTGAGTTTTCTGCACGCTTCATTTCCCACTAGTTGTCAGCAACAATACAATACTTGGCCTTTTGTTTTTATGCTCACTTGCTCTGCGCCTTATTTGATATGTTCCATGCCTTCCATTGAATATCTGAAGGTGAAAATCATGTAATCAAAATCAAAATTATCATAACTGTTCCCATCTCTTCATCATTCTCACATTCATTTGAAGGTGCTGGTAACAGAACTAAATGAAAAGTTCATATTTCTGTCTTGATTTCAAACTTAGCACTTGTTAATTTATAATAGTATCCGCTCCTTCCCAGTCCTTCAAAGTATTTCTACACTTCTAGAAAAGAAGTACACACAACATAGATATATACATTTTTTTTGTAATGGAGAGTTTCTTCTAAGTTCATAAAAAATGGAAATCAGAAAAACAAAGATGAAAAAAATGAAAATTAAACAATGCATACAACATACATGACTTAAGCTTCCGAAAGGTCAAATAGTTAATGAGTAATTCTCTTCTACTGCCGATAATGTTAATACAAGTGCCAGATAAAAATGAACTATTCAAACTATCATGGTGTATTAAATTTAAATCTAGCATTCCAAAATATTTTGTCCTCATATACATATATATAACTCTGGAAAAAATGAAGTATTAACATCAGAATGTATACCTCTGGTCTCTTCTTCCTTACTGTGGTCAGCATATTTTGAAAAGACATTTGTGTACAGATCAGCCTGGTCTATGACAACAGATGCCTTTGGTACTGCAGGGACAGTAGGTTTGGCTGAACTTACACTCAGACCAGTTGATGCCGGGGTTCCCATCTGGTTAACATAGTTTTTGTTACAAGACTTAGTGACATACAATTCCAAATTACATTAATATAGGCTAGAAAATTAAGTCATGTTCAAGAATATTATCACAAAAAAGCTGCAACGAAAAATGATAATAAAGCCTAAATCTTCTCTACTGTACTCTGTAAATCACTATAAAGTGAATGGAAGAGGATACTCTATATTATATCAGGTATTATGGTTTCTTTCTATTTCATATGCACGTGGACTACAAGAAGAATAACTGCTTATGTGCCTCAGGTGGAGTATTAGTTATTTTAATTTTACCTTCATAGTGTCACTAGGACCAAAAGAATTAAGGTGAAGAATTTTGTTTCTGTTCTGGAACTATTTCCTGGATTTTATGAGTAAATTTTTGGAATGTATTAGGAATCCTTATGCAACAGCCAGCCATTTGTTATTTTTCGTATCTCTATTATATTTTCCTGTGAGGCAACCAAACCTTTGAAACTTCTTGGCAGGTTAAAACTGTGTGAAGGACTAGGACCTAGTGTCCTCATGTGCAATGTTTTTACAGACTGAACTATGCAGGCATTGCACACAACTTGGTCTCGAATCTATATTTTTGCCAGTACCCCCTCCAGCATTCCAAACTTGACAGAAACCATCATGCAAACCTTGGAAGAAAGGATATGCAAAGAAACAGCTAAACTGTGGTCTATGGAATTGTCTCCAGAATGAATCTTTTTAGTCTGCAGTGGACTCTGCACTATGAAACTTCATGGTAGATGAAAACTGTGTAGTGACAGGGACTCAAACCCGACACCTTAAGGATGGGTTGTGAATTATGCCTGTGTAGTTCAATTGGTAAGAGATTCCTTGAATAAGGCAACATTTGAGGTTCAAGTCCAAGTCTGGCACACAGTTTTAATCTGCAAGAAGTTTCAAAACAATGCACACACTGCTGCAGACAGAAAGATACATGTTGGACAACTGTGACTGCTCATTGTGTACTTCACTGTACACACTCAATGAGGTGTTGGTCCAACATGATACACATCTCACACACTTTAACAGTATAGGCCATACAAGAGTTTCATATGCAACCTCTGTGGCAGATAAGCTTCAGATGTTGAGATATGCTGCTCGTGTCAGAAAAGTCCATACCAACATTCAAGGCAGACAGTAAAATTACTCTAGTGCTTTTATTGTATAAGGGCTTAAAATACTGGATTATGTACAGAGGCATTGTCATTTTTCTTGTGCTCCATTTGTAGGTAGAACAGAGAAAGAAGTGAAAAATAAATAAAAAGTACTCTCCACCACATAGTATACCAAGGTTTGTGGAGTTTAATGAGAGATTTCTTTTAATGATTATATATTTACCTGGCTCTGCATTTCGACTTCCAAAAAACTCCAGTAAACATCATTCAAGTGATCAAATAGCTCTGATATGACTACAAGATAAGCACGGTTTTGTTCTGTGGGTTTTAAAATATCTTGTAAAACCTGAGAGGAGAAAATACATAAAGTATGTTACAGCCTGATACTATCAGTGCACAAGAATAATAAATAAAATTAAAATATGCATATAACTCAGAAAAAGAAAAAAATAGGTACATAAAACACACCTACTTGGATGATGACTGACTTGGAATCTTTGCGCTGCATGAGGAAATCCACAAGCAAACACCTGTCAGGTATTAGCTCTACCAGTGGCTCCAGATTAAGTTCAACATACCTAAAACAAACCCTGAGCTGTCAATGTAATTTCACTAAGTCTTAAAATTCTAGTAGACTATTAACAAGGGCTGATAAAGGTGTTTAGAAACATTTAGTGGAGGGGAATGGGGTGATATCATAATTTTTCCAGTTCATCTCTAAGCGTCTACAATATTTGTTAAAGGTAGGAAACAAGAGAACATGGAAATGTCTGATAGCCCTGTAATGGTAATAATGTGTAACTCAGCCTGAAAACTGCCAAACTACAAACTATAAGGTATTATTTTTTTTACTTAACCACTTAATTTGTGATACAACCATAACTGGTTTCAACCTTTATTTGACAATGCATGAACCCTTATTCATCTAATGGCACCCATAGAATCTGTAAATGGCTTTTGAAGGCTGAAACTGGTTGTGATTGTAACAAAAAAAGTGACTGAGTAAAAAAAAGTAATAATACCTTACAATAGGTCAATAACTGTCTCTGGAAATGGAATGTCGTTTCTTCTACAAATTGTATTCAAACAAAATTTCCTGAAATGTTAAAACTGTATGCTGGACCAGGACTCATTATAAAATGTTTGACTTTTGTACAGAGTGCTCATACCAGGTGAGGCATCTCACCACACATTATGGTGACCAAGATGCAGCACCTCTCCCCCCCCCCGCCCCCCTCTCTCGTCATCCTGTATACCTTGTGTGTTCACACTAGAGATGGGGGATCCGCTCTTGAACTAATTCATAGAGTTCAATCTTTCAAAGGAGTGAACAATCAGTGATTCAGAAAAAAAGAACGGTAGCTCCAAACGTTTCCCACGGCAGAGAGAGAGAGAGAGAGAGAGAGAGAGAGAGAGAGAGAGAGAGAGACGGAGCATATCAGCAGCGCCTCTGCTGGTCACAGCACAGTGCACGCCACACAACACAGCCAGCGCCGGCCTCTGCCCTGCTTCTACCTTGGCTGCCTGCATTGTGCAGTGCCCCATTGGATTTTGTGTTTCACATGTGCGTCGTCTGCCGCGCAGTGTCTAGCGCAGCGTAACTTCGCATCGCACTCTGTCGGCGATCGTTTCAGTCGCACGTCCTGCCCTCTGGGCAGTTGATGCGAGCAACAGGACAGAGAGCCACCTAGCGGATAACATAGGAACTACTTGCAAAAACCCGCTCGCGAGGGAACGAACTATTTGTCTCGGAGCGGGTGAGTTCACCGCTACCCCCTCCCTCGGAACTCGCCCGCTCAACGCTCGCCCCACCGTCTCGACTCTAGCCAGAGCGTCGAGCAAAGCGACTCAGGTGTCACTGTGGTCTCTGCGGTCTCAGCTCACGCAGTAATACAGCTCGCGGCTCGACCTGCTCGACTCAGCGCCTCTGCATCGGAGTTCGTCCCCACTGGATATTGTTCTTCGTAGTAATGCCGCTATGTATATTACATTATTATGTTATGTATACATCAATTGTTTTTATTTTATTTTTATTTGTTTAAACTGATTAGATTAGGTTCCTGATGACTCCTCTTACTATAGGATTTTTATTATAGACACTCGAATTTACGCTTTAATTACGAGCGAACCGATAAACGTATCGCAAAATGTGATACACCAATATTTTCCTTGTTTTATTCTGCGTAAGGCTATATGCAGCACTTTCGTTTTACAGTCAAATTTATAATTTTTTTTCTTATTCTGGTACGGATTTTGCGATTTTAGGCGTCTTCGAAAGGAAACGTTCACTTTAAAAATATATGGCTTGCGATGTATTTGTATGAGGTTAATGAAATTTTGATACGTTATAGCCAAATATATTGTTAATGTAAATCTCAAGTTACAACATTTTCCGATCACCCAAAAAACCACGATAGTGCAAAATAAATCAATAATCAAAAACTTTGTCATATCGTGGAAATTTCAATAAACAATACAAAATTCTTACTCATTATCTGTGTTACTTCAAAATACGATCAAATAAGATCAAAATACAGGTATAGTACTGGAATAAACCAAGTTTAAAGGGCAATGTGCCTTCCATTTATTTTATATTGTAAATGAGTGGTGAGTCATGAAAAAGAGCTAATTCATTTCAGGGAGTGAACAGTTCTGATCCAATCTCTGAAAAGAACAGTTTTGCCCATCTCTAGTTCACACCCCATTTAGCAATGACACAGTGGCAAGCGATATAGCTGCAGTCCACAGAGTGCTTCTGGCATGATTCTTCCACTCTACACAACAGTTACAGTTAATGAACTTTTGTACCCAGACTCTTCTACAGTGAGCCAACTGTGTCTCTTCCCTTTCCGCTTTTCCCAATGATGCTTGATTTTTGTAAATTATTATTTCTTTGACATGCCATCCACAAATCAAGTTATGATGTGTACTAACAACTTTGCAGTGCAGGCACTATTCTGACCACAGTCCTCAGTATAAAATACTAGGAATGAATGCTATGTGCATATTATTTTGTACTGCTGGTGATGAGTGTATGTAATGGCAACCTTAATCCAAATAACCACCACATTTGATGAGAGCTGACAAGTGATTTTTTTCTGGATAGATGAGTCACGGTAGCAGCATAATTTTACAATCAACTAAGAGAGGTTTACAAATATGAGTCAGTGAGCAATTTTAAATTTTACCTGTGATTGCAGCTTTCTCGGCATATTCTAATGATAAGATCTTCTCAGGTGATCAGCTGAGGGGCACGTCATCTTCTCACAATGTTTCAATGAGTTTTGTACCCACCATCTTCAGGCAAAGATGGGTATGAAACTCTCTGAAATTTTGCAACAAGATGATGCCACCACTCGGCTTATCACCTAAGAAAATTTTATCAAGATTTTATGTTCACTTCACACTGTGAGGAATTTCACAGGAAAGGACAAATTGAGCACACACGTAAGTGACGGAGGAATTGGTGGAATGTTCTGATGTAGTGATTAGGTTACATTGAAAACATTTCACGATGGTGACACATGCAGTTCATGAAAACATGGTTTTTAGACTGGATTTTATCAGAAAATGTGAGCTATTTCATCAGTCCTCAACATAAAAATGAAACAGTTAAAAAATGTGTTTAATTTCACTTACCATAGACACCCTATTTTGGCATCAATTACAATATTTGGCTGAAACAAAATCCAGTTAGGAGAGTATAGACAAAGTTAAGAAAAATTTATAACAAGACTGGAACATTCAAATTGAGCACATACCAAAATGTTTAATAACTACCTTTAGGTGGAAGCATTAATCTAAATTATAGGGTGGAATATAACAATATTTCATTATACATTTACAATCTATCCTGGATTTTCCAGGGTGGAATGTAATATGCATAGATGATAATATGTCACTATTCACAAAGTAGATATGGTATTTAAAAAAAGTTGCATGTAAAAAAGTCAGCTTAGCTTTCACACTAATCCTTCATTTGTGTTACCACAAATACATTTGCGCTACCACACATAGCCACTATTAATGTTTTCCTATCTTCTATACATTTCTGTTGATCATTACCTCTAATTGATGAATAGTATTCACTATTATTTTCAAGTAGAAGTTTCTCAATACTGCACAAATAGAAAAATAAGGTGAACATTAAAAGCATATAAATATAAGCCACTGTTGTTTATTCAAGTCTTTACCACTCCACACACTCTAAGAGATTTTTCTGTTGCTGCTATTGTAAAATTTAAACAATGATAAAATTATGAAGATACAGAATGCCTGGGCAAAACTTCATGAGGTACAATTCCTAGTGCTGCTAACAGGAACATTTAAATGTAGAAAATAGTAACCCTATCTTCCACCTTTTGGGAGGAAAAAGGGACTGGTTGGAGAAGGTTGAAAAACAGAGTTAGGCAAGTCACTCAGGTCGATCTGCTGTGAGAATGAAGAGAAGCAAGTCAACCTACGTCACTGTGACAACATGTTGCCAGAGACGGTAGTATCTCTTGTACTAATAGCACTTACTGGAACATAAACAGCTCAACTCAATGAATTTCTCTGTAATCTCCAATGTCAAGCGCCCAACTCCATGCACCCTTAAAATTATAGCTCCTGTCCCAGCACAAGCTATAGCTGTACCTCCTGACCTATACTGCCTTTTTAATGAGAGATTCCCATATGCCAACACGTCAGGCAAGATTTTTATGTTATCAAACATAACTTTATGTTTATTCATGAAAGAACACTCATCAATTGCTGATTTTTCTAATTATGACCATTAATTACTTTTTTAAATAGGGGTCCATAGCTTCCATAATTTAAAAAAAAGTCACATTGCTTTTAGCTATTATTGTTTTATCATAAAATGTACCGTATTTACTCGAATCTAAGCCGCACTTTTTTTCCGGTTTTTGTAATCCAAAAAACCGCCTGCGGCTTACAATCGAGTGCAAACCAAGCGGAAGTTCTGAAAAATGTTGGTAGGTGTCGCCACAACTAACTTCTGCCGTCGAATATATGTAGCGCTACACAGGCATACTTTGTAGGCACAAAGATAAATACTGGCGCCAAAACCTCTGCATCAGTAAATAAATTTAAAAAAAAAGGTGGAAGACGAGATTTTTTTTTCTCCGCCCCGAGTTTCGATCACTGCATTTTCATACATTATCCAAGGAAGTAAATACAAATTCCGTATTGTTCATCTTCAAATGTAGTAGAATTTCAATGTACTACGAAAATCCGACTCGCAAGACTGTTTGGGATGTTTTCCAATATGGCCAACTCTACGTTCTGAATTTTTTCCTACCTGTGAGAAGAGATGTTGCTGATAGTAACCTGATGAAATGTGAATCACAAGCAGTATTCACCATAAGAATAATACGAATATAAACATTTTGCCACGTATTCTTCCGTGTTTGTTGCTATCTCAATTAAATCCTGTCTGCCTAATAAACTACGAAACTAGAGTGAGACAACAGCAAACGCGGAAGAATATACTTATCGTGTAATGTTTGTATTCGTATTATTCTTATCCCTAATAGTGATACAGTCAGAAATGAAGCACGGCAACTGACTAGATTTTTAAATCTAAGATGACTCTAATTTCTGTGCAGAATTTGATGTACTAAAGAAGCGGCCGCAAAGATTTTCAAACGGAGAAAAATTTTCGGCTAACTCTCGTTCAGAAGATGTTCTATCATACGCAGCCTATTATTTGGTTCTTGTTGATCATTCTCAAAGATAGCAGCAGTGTAAGTAACAACAAATAGCAGTCTCTTGACATTGCTTCGCTAATGAGACCATTCGCCTCTTTTTAGTTGTAAGCGGCGGTAGCGCGCACAAAAGCAAGCCATGCCGCGAGCGGCGACAGGCCGCAAACACGCACTATCAGAATGCGACAAACAATGCATGACACAGTACAGTGATGCATTTTCAGCTTAGAGTGACGTAAACACCTATAACAGAGTAAACGGCACTTATCAGATCAAAGCAAAATAAGCAATCGATTCAAACCAGACGAAGCACGTGAAAAAGGAAGGGTACCCGTATAAATAGAGACGGAGCGCCTGACGCATAGCAATGGCTACTTGCTAAAGCTTAACTGCTAGGCTTATGACTTGAACCAAACTACTGTAGCTGTATCGTCATTCATTCAACCTAAATTGTGTCTCATATTACAATGGACCAACTTTGTTTCGATTTGGAGGTGCGGCCTAAAACTTTTCTCTCCCCTTGAATTTCGAGTCTCAAATTTCAGGTGCGGCTTAGATTCGGGAAATCTTTTTTTCCTTTATTTCGAGTCTCATTTTTCAGGTGCGGCTTAGATTCGAGTAAATACGGTAAGCTTTCCCAGCTGGTACTGTCATCATTTAAAACTTCAGGCTATTAGGCTGTGCTTGATGTATAAAACTTTCTCCTAAAGTTTCGTCTCTGACTGCAGGAGACATCTTCAGAGATAGAATGGTGAACTGCAACCAAAACTTGATGGAGTGCCAAATATATAGGCAGTGTAGATGGCAGCACAATCTATCATGTGATGTCAGCTATGACATTACCACTGATAAGGCCAACATTCTCAATTAAAAGTAATGGACTGTCATTCTTAAATTGCAAGGTTGACATTATTAGTAATGCTACGCATGTTGTGACTGGAATACAGTTGATGGTCTAACATTCAGGACTATGAAAATTACAGCAGCGACATCAATTAATACGCAGAAGAAGAAGTTCGCTAGTCTACAGAAGAAAATGTCAGTAGCTTCAATTGAGGATAATTCTTGAACTGTTATTAATCTGTCTGGTAAAAATTTGACTGAAGCTGAAATTTCTGTTCAACCAAAAGAAATAATTTTGCTATGATGCCTTTAAAAGTATCCACGGAAGATATTATAGCAAATATTGAGGCAGGGATCCATCAGCTTCCACAGCAATTGGCTGATGTAATTAGGGTGGAAACAACTAGAAAGTTATGTACATGTAAGTCATCTAACAGTAATGTGTCACAAGCACAAAGGAGAGCACTGAGGGATATCAATGCAGATAAAAACATTATCTTTCTTACCGCAGACAATGGTAATTCCACGGTCCTGACGAGGAGTGAGGACTATCATGGAAAGATTAATAATATTTTGGATTCCACTAATTACAAAAAAATTCAGAAGGATCCAACTGCAAAGATTTTAAAAATCATTAATTGAATGGTGAAAGCTTCTTCACTCTCCTCTGACGATAACTTCTACTCTGCAAAACAAAGGTGTTCCTGCCTAGGCTCTGTGGATTACCCAAAGTGCACAAGCCACAGATTCCTAAGAAACCTACTGTGAGGGCTGTAGGGTCTCCCATTCATCAATTAGCTAGACACCTTGCCTCACTACTGCAACTTTACGTTGTGGAACTGATAGTAATATTAAAAATTCATTTCATAGACAAATTAAAAGAAATGCATGTGGGAAAAAGGTGATAGCCTTGTTAGTTTTGATGCCGTGTTGTTATTTACCATGAATCCAGTAAACAAAGCTATCTCATGTACAGATGATACTTTTCCAGCAGATATTGTGGACTTATTCAGATACTGCCACACCACAGCCTATTTTTGAAACAATAATGATTTTTATGAATAGATTGATGGGTTGCCTATGGGCTTGTCCTCTTAATCTGGCTGTTGCCAATATGTTTATGGAGAACTTTCAACAACAGGCATTGCAGACAGCCATGTCGATGATACTTTCGTAGTATGGACACATGGTGCAGAGGAACTGGATGTCATCCTGATACATCTCAACAGTAGCAATCCCAAAATAAAATTTACTATGGAGACTGAAAAGAGGCCAGCTGAATTTCTTGGATGTGTTTGTTACCAAGTGAGGGGCTGGACATTGACCCATAGAGTATACAGAAAAGCCACACTTAGTGACTGTTGCCTGCATAAGGACCACATCAGTCAAAAAAGAGGTATGATTAAAAACTTGGTAATTTGGTGCATAAAATTTGTGAACCAACTTACTTAAAAGATGAGCCTGAACATCTACAGTCAACATTTAAGAAGAATGGTTATTCTAACAAGAAGACAGACAGAGCATTTCACTCTAGAGAGAGAATCAAGACCGATGAGGAAAGATGGCTGTCCAAAGGGAAAGTTTT
Source organism: Schistocerca cancellata (assembly GCF_023864275.1). Taxonomy (NCBI): domain Eukaryota; kingdom Metazoa; phylum Arthropoda; class Insecta; order Orthoptera; family Acrididae; genus Schistocerca; species Schistocerca cancellata. The sequence continues at coordinate 20,509,150 of NC_064628.1, read as the reverse complement.
CCTTCCATTCATCAGTATAATTACAAATCACATTGGGATAGTGTTGAGTAAGTACAGTGTGGAAACTACATTCAGACCCTCCAGGAAGACAAAGGAATGTTTAAGATCGTCAAAAGACATACAATATCCTGTGGCTACACCAGGTGTATATAAAATTCTTTATAGTTGTGGACTGGTTTATATTGATACCACAAAAAGGAATGCTAACTCGTCTCGCTGAACACAAGAGGAATTGCACCTGGGACGTACAGATGAATCATCCATAGTGGAACATCTTTACTACAGAGAGGGGGGATCATGAAATAAAATTCACTGAGATGAGTATCATATTGAAAATATCGCATTATCATACACATATGTACAGAGAGGCTACTTAAATTTATAAACACCATAATAATTTTAATAGAAAAGATGAAGGTGTTGAATCAGATAAAATTTGGATGTCAACTTTGCAACGTAAGAATGACGATTGATCACTTTGAATTGAACATGTTAGCATTTCCAGAGACAATCTCATAATCCATGTCACATGATATACTGTGGTTATTACCTATATATTACCTATATATTCGGCACTCATTTGAGTTATGGTAGCAGTTCTCCATTTTACCTCTGAAGATGTCTCCCGCAGTCGGAGAAGAAATGTTAGAAGAAAGTGTTATACATCGACCACGGTCTAATAGCCTGGAAGTTTTAAATGAGTTTATTGTTTTATTTCACTACTGCAATTTCAGCATTTGTGCCATTTTGAAGCAAAAGATTTTTGGCATACAGGTTGATGACAAATTGTATGTCAAAAATCTTATGCTTGGAAATGGCACAAATGCCAAAACTGCAATAATAATATAAAACAGTAACAGCTAAAAGCAATATAACATAACTTATATTCCAATTAAAATTACTTCATGATTTGCAGATTTCGTTGGTGGGGGGAGGGGGAGGGCAGTGCTGCCAGGCTACCAGACAGCCATGCTTCACAAGACACAGCAACTAACTACAAAACAGGCAACAAAGTGAGCATGTGACACTCAAAAATGAACTATGGTTGCCTGGCAGGTAGCCTCTACCACTCACCTTGCTAAAATGACAAATGTGTCGCTGGTGTTGTCTACAACATTTGGAACCTGTATGGCCTGACTGACCAACACAGTTGTATCTGCACTGACAAGAGATGATGTAAATTCAAAAGACACTGAGTAGAAGAGATCCTCAACCACGTGCAGATCTTTTTATGATCTGACTACTACATAAAATGATCGTAAGATGGAAGGCCATCAACACAAGCAATGAGCTACTTTTTTGCATACTTATTGTTCACTTTTAATGTAACATTTCTTGGGTAATATTTTAAGGATTAGCAAGATGACACAATTTTGTTTGTTGTCTGCACCTGAAGAATATGATTTCTACATGTTGTACAAAAACAGATAGGTACTAACAAGGTAAAAAGTTTTGATCTTCTGGTAAGGTTAAATGGAGTAGCTCCTTCAGGATAAGTAAGATGTGGTAATGGACTTCTCTATGATTCTCTTATCCACTTGGCAACTCTTGTTGCTGAGGATTGCAAATGGCGGAAGAATTTCAGAGACATCGCTAAGAACTTAATTTCATTGTATTCACGAAATATTATTTACACAAAAATCAAACAACGGAAAATCCAGGATGGAATGTAACAATATTGGAGAAGGAAATCTTTGCAGTCTGGATTGAAGGTGAGGACACCCTATCCTCATTCTTCCAAAACCTCAACAACTTCTCCCCCATTTGCTTCACCCGGTCCTACTCAAACCAACAAGCCTCCTTCCTAGATGTCGACCTCCGCCTCAGAGATTGCTACATCAGTACCTCCGTCCACATCAAACCTACTAACCCACTTCAACAGCTGCCACCCATTCCATACCAAGAAGTCCCTTCCATGAAGCCTAGCCGTCCATGGTTGTCACATCTGCAGTGACAAGCAGTCCCTCTCAAAATATACTGAGGGTCTTGTTGAAGCCTTCACTGACCGTAATTATCCTCCCAACCTTGTACAAACACAAATCTCCCATGCCTTATCTTTCCAGTCTCCCACCACCTCCCCAAGTCCCACAGTCCGGCCACAGTGGAGCATTTCCCTCATAATTCAGTGTCATCTGGGACTGGAGCAACTGAATTACATTCTCCGCCAGGGTTTTGATTACCTCTCGTCATGCCCTGAAATGAGAAATGTCCTGCCCACTATCCTTCCCACCCCTCCTACAGAGGTACTCCACCATCCACTGAATCTACACAATATACTCATCCATCATCCATCCTTACACAACCCCTGCTCCCAATCCCTTACTCATGGCTCATACCCCTGAAATAGACCTAGATGCAAGACCTGTCCCATACATCCTCCTACCACCACCTACTCCTGTCCGGTCACTAACATCACCTATCCCATCAAAGGCAGGGCTACCTGTGAAACCAGTCATGTGATTTACAAGCTAATCTGCAACCACTGTGCTGCATTCTATGTAGGCATGACAACCAACAAGCTGCCTGTCCAGCTGAATGGCCACCGACAAACTGTGGCCAAAAAACAAATGGACCATCCTGTTGCTGAACATGCAGCCAAACATGATATCCCTCATCTCAATGACTGCTTAACAGCCTATGCCTTACGGATCCTTCCCACCAACACCAGCTTTTCTGAATTGCGCAGGTGGGAACTTCCCTGCAATACATACTACGTTCCCGTAACCCTCCTGGCCTCACCCTTCGTTAGTCACTGTCCTCACCCATCCAGCCCCCTCCCTGTTCCCATTCCAACACTACACAGCCATTATTTCACTGCCACACCCAGTCTTCTAATTTCATTTTATTTCTCTCCTTTCTGCTACTTACCCCCCTCCCCATCTTCTCTCCTGCCCTCCATGTAAACTGCAGCACTTCACTGTCCACCACCCCCCATCATAATATCCCTCCTCCTCCCCACCCCAGCCTCCTCCTTACACCCATCCAGTCGCCACACCCATCATGCACTGGTGTTGCTGCTCACAGTACGGTTTCAGTTGTCTGAGACTGCAGACGTGTGTGCAAGTTGTGTTTGCATGAGTGTGTGTATGTGTGTCTATTGCTGACAAGGGCCTTAATGGCCAAAAGCTATACCGTATTTACTCGAATCTAAGCCGCACTCGAATCTAAGCCGCACCTGAAAAATTAGACTCGAAATAAGGGAAAAAAAATTCCCGAATCTAAGCCGCACCAGAAATTTGAGACTCGAAATTCAAGGGGAGAGTAAAGTTTTGGGCCGCACCTCCAAATCGAAACAAAGTTGGTCCATTGTAATATGAGACACAATTTAGGTTGAATGAATGACAATACAGCTACAGTAGTTTGGTTCGAGTCGTAAGCTTAGCAGTTAAGCTTCACCAGGTAGCCTTTGCTATGCGTCAGGCGCTCCGTCCGTATTTATACGGGTACCCTTCCTTTTTCAAGTGCTTTGTCTGGTTTAAATTGATTGCTTATTTTTCTTTGATCTGATAAGTACCGTTCTCTTTGTTATAGGTGTTTGCGTCACTCTAAGCTGAAAATGCATTACTGTACTGTGTCACGCATTGTTTGTTGCATTCTGATAGTGCATCTTTACGGCCTGTCGCCGCTCGCGGCATGGCTTGCTTTTGTGCGCGCTACTGCCGCTTAAAATTTAATCGTCTCACTAGCGAAACAATGGCAAGAGACTGCTATTTGTTGTTACTTACACTGCTGCTTTCTTTGATAATGATCAACAAGAACCAAATAATAGGCTGCGTATGATAGAACATGTTCTGAACGAGAGTTAGGCGAAAATGTTTCTCCATTTGAAAATCTTCTAGTACATCAAATTCTGCACAGAAATTAGAGTCATCTTAGAATTAAAAATCTAGTCAGTTGCCGTGCTTCATTTCTGACTGTATCACTATTAGGCATAAGAATAATACGAATATAAACATGACACGATACGTATATTCTTCTGCATTTGCTGTTGTCTCACTCTAGTTTCGTAGTTTATTAGGCAGGCAGGATTTAAATGAGATAGCAGCAAACACGAAGGAATACATGACAAAATGTTGATATTCGTATTATTCTTATGGTGAAGAGAATACTGCATGTGATTCACATTTCATCAGGTTCCTATTAGCAACCATCTCTTCTCATAGGTAGGAAAAAATTCAGAAAGTAGAGTTGGCCATATTGACAAATATCCCAAACAGTCTTGCATGTCGGATTTTCGTAGTACATTGAAATTCTGCTACATTCGAAGATGAACAATACGGAATTTGTATTTACTTCGTTGGATAATGTATGAAAATGCAGTGGTCGAAACTCGGATCGGAGAAAAAAAGCTCGTCTTCCACCTTTTTTTTTTAATTTATTTACTGACGCGGAGGTTTTGGCGCCAGTATTTATCTTTGTGCCTACAAAGCATGCCCGTGTAGCGCTACTTATATTCGACGGCAGAAGTTAGTTGTGGCGGCACCTACCAACATTTTTCAGAACTTCCGCTTGGTTTGCACTCGATTGTAAGCCGCAGGCGGCTTTTTGGATTACGAAAACCGGAAAAAAAGTGCGGCTTAGATTCAAGTAAATACGGTAATTGTGTGAGTCTTTTTGTTGTGCCCATCGTGACTCAGCATCTCCACTATATGGTGTGTAGCCACTTCCCTTCTCTAATAATGTTATTCATGCAAAAATTTATTGTCATGCTGAAACTACTGTTGTAAGTGCAAAAATGTTTCTCCAGATCTAAAGTCATAATCATAAACTATACTTGGAAAATCATTTTAAAAGCAGTTCCAATGCATAACAAACTTTAACTGCAATTTTTGACAATATTGAAAACTGTTGTTTCTTAATTAAGATGACTAAGTAACAACAAAATGAGATGGACAGATTGCTACTCTTCACTGAGCAGCAGACAAGCATATTGACAGACGACTGTTAGATACTGTATGCCGTCAGATAATGTTCTTCTTCTGATGCAGAAAAACACACACACACACACACACACACACACACACACACTTATACACCCATAACACAATACACATTGCCAAATGCTAAGGCCTGTGTGCATTTTTCTATATCTGGAGGAGGACACTGTCCTATAGCTTATAATGTCTAGCAGTCTTCTTTCAATGTGCCTTTTTTCTGCTCAATACCTCCTGTATGCCGTAAGCATCAATCTAGCTGCTTCATGTCATTATTACATCCCAGATTTTCCATTGTTTAAGAGGATTAAAAATGCAAATGAGCTAAATAAACATTCCCCAAATGAAAATACTTCAAATGTCTGTACTTTGGCATCAGCTCTGATGGACTGAGGGTTGAACTAAGACCCTTCTAGTCACCGATACGCATAGTGTCTACTGTCACCAAGCACCACCAGTCAGATATTGGAGACCAATGTTCTCTCTCTGGATGCATCACCAGCTGTTGGGGCATGCCGCCAACACACCGAGCATGCAATATAGCCTTGCCAGTCTGCAGCACCAGCAACTGATGCAGATCCATCACTCTGCTTCCATGCCACAACGAGGAATAGCAGCCACAGGTAAGTATACAACATCACTTTCCCAATGGGACTGTGGGTTTGATGCTTGCCCCTCTCTGTTGGACATGGCATTGGATGTCCACTGTAAGCTGAACCTGAGAAATAAATCAACTGCTTCCACAATGAGCTTAATGGATATGTCCATTGATTACCTACTGTTGTCATCCTGCAGTGTTACATTTAGTGTCTGAAGAGATAGTGGGGGCTACGTGTGGTGTTGGACATCATTTACATTGAAAATGTAGAGCAACAATGGCGCATCCAGATGCAAATGCAATTCATTGACAGTGTTCAGCAGAAGTGTGCAAGTAAGTGCCAATTATAAATATTGTATGAGCTTGTTGGGTCTTTCCTCCCCCCCCCCCCCCCTTCCACTTAGTGGTACTCCTTGTGTAGTTGTTTTCCTGTCGGCGTCTGGTGGTAACACATTATGAGCAAGATAACATCAAGTACTGAGAGTAAAAACGTGACCAACCAGGGGCAGTCACCCAGATGTGAGATGACAGCTTTGAGTTGCACAAGGAACCAGAGAAGTTAGAGAAGAAGAGAAAGGGACAGCCTCTCCTAGTGTACTCATACCCTTATAGATGCTAGCACTGCCACATCAGTGACTGTTTAGGCAAGTAGGGAAGATGTTTTTGTAGTAACATGATTCACAATGTCCAACGCACTTCACATGTTGTAGACCGGGAACTGTCCGCTTGGCATGCCCAATGTAAACTGACTGAGCACGGCCCGTGCTGCTTGAGTTGTTGTTCCGCCGGCAGAGGGCGTGACCGAATTCTCGCGTGTCCTCTGGTGGACAGGACTTTATTTGTGACAGCTACTGTCCTTGTGCCGATGTGCGCCTCCCGCGATCTTTCTGGTGGCTACTGCACTCCTCCTCCTTCGGGGGGGTGAAGCCACTGTGATCCACTGCGTCGGAAGGTGGAGCGTCGTGCAGTAGCGATGACCTCCACGTCCATTGGAAGGCTGGAGTCGGGGGGATCTGCGAACCCTCGAGCCGGAACCTTCGAATATGGTTGGAAGTGACCCACACGAAGAGGCCCTCGTCGTCCCACCACCGGAGCCCGGGACAGAACGGGCGACAAGCCATCAAACTCCGGATCCCAGTCCACCTCAGGAGGGGCAAGACCCAGTGGTGGGGACGATGGGGAAGGGACGACCACAGGTGAGCCACCCTCCTGAGAAACCGGGCCTGCGAGGGGGGCCGGCTCTCACCGGGGCATCTCTAACGGTGGCGATGCCGGTGCTGGAGCTACTGGAGGCCACAAAGACGGAGAACCATTGCAGTGTGGCTGAGTCACGGGTGGGAGGGGTGGTAGCGTCCCCTGAGAAAACAACACGGGTGCCGGCAGTCGGCAATGGGGAGGCCAGCACCTGAGGGGTCGGAGGGTGGGTGCCCAAACGTGGGCATAGCTGATTTTGGTGACGACGTACCTCCCAGTCCGCCGCCTGCAAGGTATAGAGCCAGCGGCCATTGCGGCGCAGGACCACCGCCGGTATCCAACGTGGATTGCGACCAAACCCAAGTGCCCAGACCGACATACCCGGTGGAAAGCCGGGTACCCCGTTTTGTGAAGACTGGCGAGGACCAGGGCAGAGGAGGTGCAGCAGAGTCCTAGGTTGCCACCCATGGAGGAGCTCTGCAGGTCTGCGTTCTCCCATCTGTGTGGTCCGGTATGCCATCAGGAAAAACGTCAACCCCTCCTCCACAGGAAATTCATGCACATACTTTTTCATCTGTGTCTTAAATGTTCGCACCATGCGCTCGGCTTCCCCATTCGATTGTGGATGAAAGGGGGGAGAGCAAATGTGCCGAATACCAAAGCGCCTACAAAAATCCTGGAAGGTCTGCGAAATAAACTGAGATCCATTGTCCGATACCAGGGTGACCGGCAGTCCTTCCACAGAAAAGATGTTTGCTAGTGCCTGGATTGCAACTTCTGAAGTGGTTGAGGAGCAGCGAACCACATATGGGAATCAGGAATAAGCATCAATGTCAATGAGCCAAAAGCCATTGAGAAACGGGCCCGCAAAATCTATGTGAACACGTTCCCATGCCTAGGTTACAGGCGGCCATGAAGAGAACGCTGACCTGGGAGACGCCTGTTGGCTCGCATACTGGGAACAGGCGGCTACCAAGTGCTCAATTTCTCTGTCAATACCAGGCCAGTCCACATGTCTGCAAGCCAAGGTTTTAGTATGGGAAACACCCCAGTGTCCCTCATGTAATAACGTGAGGACCTCCCTTCGCAAACTTGCAGGAACAACCACGCAAGGAGCTGTATCATTGGTAGCCAGAAGGAGAACTCCTTCCAAGACTGAGAGGCGGTCTCATAGAACAAAACAATTACGAAGAGGGTCCGAGGGCCGAGCTGGAGGTCGGGACGACCACCCCTGCTGAACGAGGCGAACTACTTGCCGAAGAACCGGGTCAGCTGCCGTTTCCCTGGCGACTCGAGAACTAGTGATTGGGAAGCCATCAACCGCTTGGCGGGACACCACATCCAACTGAAAACACATAATCTCCTCCCGATCAAACTTAGGGGTCTGTGGGCCGCCCTATCCGGAATCTGAGAGGCGGGACCAAATAACGATATTAATGGCTTATGGTCAGTGATTAACTGAAACTTCGTGCCATACAAGAAAGGGTGAAACTTGGTAACAGCGTAGAGAATAGCCAAAGCCTCTTTTTCCACCTGGGAGTAATGGGCCTGTGCGGGACTAAGAGTTTTAGACGCAAACGCCAGTGGCTGCTCGGAGCCATCCGCGTTGCGATGGGCCAGGACCGCACCCACCCCATACTGCGAAGCATCTGTAGCCAGGACCAACGGCTTATTGGGGACAAAAGTAGCCAAACAAGGAGCTGACATGAGGAGGCTCTTCAACGAGGTGAACGCTCGCTCGCATGCAGGTGACCAACCAAAAGGAACACCCTTGTGCAGAAGGCAGTGCGGGGGGCGGGCTATGGTGGAAGCCCTGGGAATGAACTGGTGGTAATAGGCAATCTTGCCTGAAAAAGCTTGTAACTCCTTCAGCTAAGCAAGCCGCTGAAGGTTGACGATACCTTGGACCAAACTTCCTAGCGGCTGGACACCGTGCCAAGAGATTGTGTAGCCCACATACTCAATGGACGGTTGGAAGAAGTTCGACTTACGCAGGTTGCAATGCATGCCCACGGACCTGAATTTGAGGAAGAGGGTGCAAAGGTTGTGCAAGTGTTCCTCCGTGCTGCGGCCTGTGACAATTATGTTGTCCAGGTAATTAATACAATGAGGGATTGTCGACGTGACATGCTCAAGATAACTCTGAAATATCGCCGGGGCACTGGATATTCTAAAGGCCAACCGGTGGTATTGGTAAAGGCCAAATGGGGTGTTTACGACCGCCAGCCTTTTGGAGTCCTCATCAAGTGGTATCTGATGATAAGCCTCCGAAAGATCGATTTTTGAAAAATATTGGCCTCCCACCACGGCGGAGAACAATTCATCCGAACGAGGCAAGTAATAGGTGTCTACCAGCAACTGGGAATTAATGGTGGCCTTGAAATCGCCACAAAGACATAACTTTCCCGAGGGTTTCCTGACAATAACGAGGGACAAAGCCCACTCACTAGAAGAAATGGGAAGAACGACCCCGAGGGCTGTCAGCCGGTCTAGCTCTGCTTTTACCTGAGGGCGAAGAGCCAAGGGGATCTGCCTCGCGCGTAGAAAACGCGGGTGAGCCGACACCTTCAACGTTAAGTGAGCTTCAAAGTCGGAAACACGCCCCAGGCCTTCCTCAAATACATCCTTAAAGTCAGAGGTCAAAGATTCCAATGATTGATAGGGAACATCTTCGGAGACCAACTGTATGGTGTCTGTGATAGAAAAACCGAAAGCTTGAAAGGCATCCAATCCAAAAAGGTTAGCAGAGCTCACATCACTGGCAACAATAAAAGTAAGAGGCCGAGTGACTGATTTGTAGGTAACATCGGTAATGAATTGACCCAGTAGGGGAATGAACTGTTTACCATAACCGCAGGTACGCCGGTAAACTGGCGCCAACGGGGGCGCCCCAAGGTCAGAATAAGTTTGTGCATTCAACAAGGAAACTGCTATGCCCGTATCTACCTGCAGTTGTAGTCGGCACGACCGAACCGACACCTCGATAAAGAGCTTGTGTGCCGATGCGGTGGGAGCCTGGCCCGATGAATCTTCCTGAACGCCCACGTCCATGTCCTCTGTACCTGCTTCCTTCGATTCCTTTGAGGCTGAGCAGCAAACTTTAGCAATGTGTCCTTTTTTATTACATTTGCGACAAACGGCCCAATGCTGGGGGCACTCTGACCGATCATGATGTACATAGCATGATGCACAGGACGGTAACAGGGGCCAGTGGCCGGAACTCTGTTTACGTGCCGTGCGGGAGCAGCCGCAACGGCCGTATTGAACCGCTCGCACTTCGTCCACCCTGGATGCAGAGTACGCGGATGCGCCGCCGTGAACCGCCGCGACATCGCACCACGATTCCAACTGTTGACCTGCGGCGTGAGAGATTTCATACGATTGAGCAATGGACAGGACTTCCTCAAGGGAAGGGTCTTCCAACTGCAGGGCCCATTGCCAGACCTTCCTATCACGAGCCGAACGAACAATGACGTCTCGCACCATAACGTGGGCATACGATTCTTGCGACTGCTCCGTGACAAAATGACACTTGCGACTAAGATCGTGCCGGGTAGCGGCCCACACCCGGTAAGACTGATGGGGCTGTTTCTTGCACTGATAGAACTCGACCCTAGCCACCACAACATGCGTGCGGCGGTGATAATAGGAAGACAGCAATGAACACAATGCGTCAAAAGACAAGGACGAGGGTTCCTGCAATGGCGCTAGCTGCCGCAAAACTTGATACAGCGAGGGAGATATCCAAGACAAGAAAAGAGCATGACATACCTCCGCATCGGCAACATGAAACGCTTGGAAATGCTGTCGAAGGTGATGTTCATACGCGTCCCAATCCTCTGCTGTCTCGTGATACATGGGAAAAGGAGGAGGGAACGGCACTGGAACAGACAGCATGGAGAGCAACGCCAGAAGCGCTTGTGTCATGGTTGCCATGAGCTCCTTCTGCTGCTCAACCAAAACCCGCACTAAATCCTCCATGCCGCGGATAAGCTGTGAAACTGGTACAACGACGCAACATGCGAAAGAACGACCCTAATCGTCACCAATTGTGTAGTAACACGATTCACAATGTCCGTCGCACTTCACATGTTGTAGACCGGGAACTGTCCGCTTGGCATGCCCGATGTAAACTGACTAGGCATGGCCCATGCTGCTTGAGTTATTGTTCTGCCGGCAGAGGGCGCGGCCAAATTCTCAAGTGTCCTCTGGTGGACGGGACTTTATTTGCGGCAACTAATGTCCTTGATGTGCCGTGCCGTGTCGATGTGCGCCTCCCACGATCTTTCTGGTGGCTACTGCAGTTTTTATGTTTATGGGCAAACTATACACAACCACAAAGTTACGGTGGAGAAATAAGCAATTGTCGAGTATGGATCAATTAAATTTAGCAAGGGCATATGTTATGTGCTGTGACAAGTTCCAGGATGTTTGTTCCTTCCAGGATTTGTGGGAAGGGTTATTAGAGTGCTGGCAGAGGACAAACATCTCTAGGTACTATCATAAACAGCTAAATAGTCTATCTCAGAGATAAGGGGAATCCTTAGAAAGTTTTGTGGACAGTATGAGGTAACTAAATACTAATACCTATAAGCTTACAGAGCATGACAGCATCAATAAATCCATTCTACATGAAGCACATTTAAGAGCAGTGAATGCATTCCTATATGCTCGAGTTCTGAAGTTTTCCCTAAGGTACCAGTAGAGTTTCTGAAATCACTGACAGAGGTTGTGGCAACTGCAGCAGCTCTGTCAGAAATAGATGTAGTAACCAGTCCCAAAGAGAAGAGGTGGGTATTTAATACATAAGTCACACATTATAAGTATGGTTAGCCTGGGCATATTCAGCACAACTGCAGGAAACCTCAGAGTGGGATTATTAACAAGTTGCACATTTGGTCCAACAATGTCAGTGGAGGTTTTCACATACATAGGCTAGATGGAGCCAACATTAAACAGAAATGGTAACGTTGCAGCCACTGTGTAGTGTTCCCAATAAATGTAAGCAGAGGAAAGTTGTGTACAAAATTAGTGGCAGATCTTGTATGACCAGCTGTGTAAGAGAAAGAATATGTAAGTGTTTCCTGAGTATTGGTCACAGGTTTCCATGGTAAGTCAATATGTGTCTGGTGTAAGAAATTTGGACTCGCCTCATTGCAAACTGAGTGGCGTAAGGAATGAGGGGATGTGATGTGCACTCATTCGGTAACCTATGAGTGGGTAAGAAAGACTACTGGGCTTGCTTGGAAGTACTTCCAACAGTTGGCAGCAGCTTTTATGTTGGCAGCAGCTTTTATGTCATATTTCAACTGGATTTTCTGAGTAACCACCATGCTAAAAGTTGATCTAGAGTGGTGGATAGCAGAGCTGGATGGCACATCATTCCATTTAGGTACTACTGCCAAGAATACTTTGCTGCTACGAGGCAACCCACTTGGCCAGGAGAAGCCACCTAAATTGTGTGCACACTCCCTTAGAATTGACTCCCAAGATAAAATGCTGCAAGGTACAAAAGCTAGTCTAGGCAAATGGATTTGGCACTCAAAACTTTGTGTACGGTGAAATCTTTAGTGAAAATTGATATAATGGACAAAGTGCCAAAGGCTGTGGAAGACAAAGACAGTGCCCATCACTATGGATAATTTTGATTCGGGTAGAGGCACTATCACAAGATGTCATGATAGCCAATATACAGGTACTGGAGGAGGAAGATTTGAATAAAAAGTTAACTATAGAGAACTCTAAGCCAGGACAATCTGCCATTTTAGTCACAGTGTGGGAGAAAGTGTTGCATTTACAAAGAAGAGATAGGGAGAAAATGAAAAATTGTTAGAAGACTATGCAGAGGTGTTTTGCACTCACAGATCATTGCCAACAATGCAGCATATCAAATTTCACATCACTTTCAATCAGTGTTGGAAGAATTTATAAATCAGCAGCTCTGTGATGGGATTATAGAAAAAGGTACCAACCCTTAGCGGCCACCAGTGGTAATTCTAACAAAGAAAAGCACGTATGGGAGTAAGCCTTTTCAGTTTTCTTGTGACTGTCTACATTTAAATGTGTAACTACTGGTGATATTTTACAATCATGGATTTTGAAGCAGGTTCCATTAGTTGGAAGTAGTACTGGAATTACAGTTCAATCCAGCATTACCAGTACCGACAAATGCTGTCTGGATTGAAGAATGTGCCAGCAACTAAAAGGCCTGAAACCAAAGCAGTGCATGATATACTTGCATGATGTTGCAGTGTTTCCCAAGAACATCACAGAGTGCGTAGTATGGTTACAGGATGTGTCTACTCAACTACAAGCATTACAGCTGACATTGAGTTTGGAGAAATACCATTTTGTCCCAAAGGAGGTTTGCTACTTAGGCCACATTATGGGCTAAGATGATGTGCGAACATCTAACACTGAGTTTGGTGAACTACCACCTCGTCCCAAAGGAAGTTTGCTACTTAGGCCATGTTATTGGACAGTTTGGTGTGCAAACAGTCATGAGGGAATTTTGTGCTTCTGATTGAGAAAAGGAGCTGCAGTCTTTTTTAGGTTTGGTTAACTACCACCAACATTTCATGCCGAAATTTGAGGAAGCAGTGAGGCCCCTCACAGACCTTCTGAAGAAGGGGGTAATTTTCCACTGGTCACTGAACTCCAAAGAAACCTTTGTGCAGTTGAAGGACTTACCACTTATCTGGACCTTGTTTCCCAGATTGCTAGAAGCAGTTCATATTGTTATGCAATCTAACAATCACACCTTAGGATGCAAATAAACTCAACAAGTAGACAGAGCAGAGCACATGACAGTCTGTGCTGCCATGTAACTAAACAAGGCAAAGAATAATTATTATACCACAAAAAAAGAGATGCTCAACCTCAGAACAAGAGATGCTCAACCTGACTAATCATATCACATATTTCTGTTGTTATTTGCATGGCATAAATTTCAAATTAGTTATAGGTCATACATAATTAAAATGGCTTATGGGCCAGAAGGATCTGGCTAGTCAACCGACCCAATGAGCATTATGTCTTAATGAATTTACCTTTGAAGTTACACACCTCTGGAAAACTTGCAATAACACTGACAGCCTCAGTTGGAAAGTGTGCGCAATAGAGCATATTGGCAATTCTGCAGATGGATGGCAAAAGACACTGACCCAGATTGTTAGCAGTTCGCAGCGCAAATGCAGTTCTGTGCTGACAATGGTGTTCTTTATAAGCTGACTAAGCACGGACGAGGTATATTCATACCAGCAAATTTATGCGGCAAGAGACCAAAGTGGCTCACAATCCTATCTCAGTAGGGCATGAAGGACTGTGCACAACAAACTCCATGTTGCATTAAACTATTAGTGGCAGACATGCTAGCAGGGCATCGAGCAATATGTAAAGAACTGTGTACACTGTGCACAAAGGGTGGAGCTTCACACAACACAAGTGGGAATTGCTATGTTTTAACCATCATTGATCACTTCTCACACGTTACAGCGTAGACCAGAAATGTTGCACAAACTTCGAGGGGTTGTAGAAGGTGTCTTGAGGAACAAATCGAGGATAGGAGTCCACGTCCGGAAATGTAATCCAGAGCACCGAAGTTGTAGGTGCCAGCACCTGCAACTACACCACCCCTTCAGCAGCAACTGTGACTTTGTATGCTGACAGACTATAGGCAGAACTCTCACAACAATTTCTTTTTCAGTGATCACAACTGATTGCTATTATAGCCAGTGGAGAAGATGCAGCTGGCTGTGATGTAGACAGGCCTTGTCTCCTATGGATATGATGCTCTTCTGCTTTGCAGGATTATGGTTTTGAACACAGGATTCCATCTCCAGTTTATTTTCCTCCTGTTAACCAAGAAACGTTGGAGATTTTAGATGGTTCCAACAGAAAAGTAAACTGCTCTGAGGCAACAAAGCATCCCACTCATAAGAGACAAAGTCTTTCTAAGCAGCAGCTAGCTCCATCTTCTCCACTGGTGATTGTGGCAATCAATCACGATCACTGAATAACCGACATCACGAGAAATTCTGCACATGGTCTGTCAGTGTACAAAGTCACATTTGATGCTGGATGTGTAGCATAGTGGCAGGTAGTGGCACCTGTAACTTCCGAGCTCGGTAACTTCATTGGATGACGTTTCCAAAAACAGATTCCTATCCTAGATTTGTTCCTCAAGATACCCGCTACAACCCCCCCTCCCAAAGTTTGTTGCAACATTTCCGGAACACCCTCTGTATCTGTGATTGCTATACCAAATCATCGAGCAGAGATGGCAACTCAGACAATGGTTAACCATTGGATCTTGAAGTTGGGACACCAAAAATCATGACAACCAATCAGGGAACTAATTTTATGTTTGAAGTGATCAAGCAAATGATACTGGCTTCTGCACAGTTGGAAGTTACAGACAAGAACACTGCATCTGCAAGTTAATAAAAGAACAGTGAATGCGCAATAATACAAGTAAAAGTTGACTTACTACAGGAATTGTCACCATAGTTACTGGGATGCTTTGCTACCATATGTAGTAGCAGCAAACTTACATGTGCATAAGAGTGCAGAACTGTTACCCTATGAGGTTTTCTATGGACAGAAAATGCCTTCCCCTTTCAGATTACGTAAACCACCCACTGGTGAGGTTGTGGTCAAGTATCCAAAGTTTTACAAAAACGGTAATAGAGATGTGATGTCAGTTAAAGAAAGCAAATACTAAAGTACTAGAATGGCAAGAAAATGCACAAAGAGGAAAACAAAACTGCCTAAATTCCACATTAGACAATGGGTAACGTTAAAGAACCCTACGTTCCTAAGTGTAAAAAAAAGAAATTCATTATGCAATATCAGGCGGCCGTATCAGGTGGTTAAATGACACCCCATCTCCCAGCACACACTACTGTGGTGCATGTGGAGCAAGTTTACCCATTCAAAAAAACCCAGAAGCTCTGCCACAGTTGCCAGCAGTTTCCTCAAAGGAGAGGAAAGAAGTGGTAGGAGGTAAAGGCCAAGTGAGAAAATTATATCTGCAGTAGCACATGCATCTCCACATGCACTGAGGTCATGAGGTCGATCGTCTTAGGTGGGGGAAGATACTGACTGTACATTTCAGCTACGGCAGGAATCACAACACTGAAAACTACCTATTCATTGCTTTACCTACCCACCAGTCTTCCTTTTGAGTTTCTGCACAGTCAAAATCTAACATACCTAAACCCCACCTAGCACTCAACACATTTTGCTTCCCTGGAGAAATCAGAGCAGCTCAGGATAATCGAATTTCAATGGAACAGCTACTGGGTCAGGTAAGGCAATATTTCAAGAACATCAGCAACAACTCCCTGCATTAGTAACTTCTATTTCAATCAGTCTCTTAGTCTTTATTATGATAAGTGCTGTCTTTTGTTACCATATGCAAAGGGCAATCCAAATCCCACCCTTACCACCCTTCTACCCACCTACAATGTTGGTCCTTATGGAAAAATGGTACGACAACTGGAAAAAGCAGAACTGTCTCTGTTAATATATAATATTTTAACCAGTACATATAAAATAAGTAATTCATCAATACTTGCAAGAATAAGAGTATTGCCTGCCTTCACTGACTATAATGTGGAAAATACAGGATGGAATGTAACAATATTATGAAAAGGAAAGCTGCTACTCACCATATAGCGGAGATGCTGAGTCGCAGATAGGCACAACAAAAGGACGGTCACAAATAAATAAAGCTTTCAGCCATTAAGGTCTTTGTTAACAATAGACATAGAAAAACACACACACACACACACACACACACACACACACACACACACACACACACACACGCACGAACATTCCTACAGTCTCAGCCAACTGAAACCACACTGAGCTTTATTTATTTGTGACAGTCTTTTTGTTGTGCCTATCTGTGACTCAGCATCTCCGCTATCTGGTGAGTAGCAACATTCCTTATCATAATATTGTGATTATAATGTGTGATCGTTCTTAGTGCAAAAAGGAAGCTATACAGTTACAACCACAGCATGGAATACAGTGGGTCAAATTCTTCAAATAGGGAAGAAATGAACCAACACAAGCAACCCTTGCTGCAATTGCGTTGCTCGCAATAATCAGTCAGTACAGCATTACATCAACTAGGGTGCTCTTAGTATGTTGGTATGACCGCTCTATCAACAACCACCAGTGTTACCGAAATCCAAGATGCAGCTGCAGCACTCCGACAGGGGAGCTATGCAACACACGGGATATCTGCATGTCAACATGCCTGACCCAGCTTCATTTAAACACTGGCTGCACACCAAATTGGTGGCCACTGTGGAGCAAACTACCACACCATCCACTGGTGCAGCCATCATCGACTGTCATCTTACAGGACTGCCTGCCGTACAGATCAGCATTAGCTCCAAACGAACAAAGGTCAAATTAGGACCCTTATAGCCACTGACCCACTTAGCACCTACCATCACCAGGTGCCAGCAGCCAGATGTTGGGACTGAGGTTCACTCCCCAGATGCCACCACTTCTGTCATCAGACACTGCTGCGGCACAGCACCAGCAAGCGTTGGCAGTCTGCAGTGCTGGCAACTGTTGTAGTCTGAGCCTAAGAAATAAATCAATTGCTTCCATCCAGAGTGTGACTATATTTACTCCTGCTCCCACTATAGAACCCACATGCCTGGTGTGAGGGGGTTATATCAGGTGCTCTGGCAAGGCAACTCCTGACCTCCCCACCCTCCAACTGGGTAACGCCTTCTTGCACTGTTGACACTGTTATAAACTACATAAATAAATAAACCTTTATATGACTAAACAATTATGACAATTTCTTTATGTAATAGTCACACATAAGTAGTCCATTTCTTTGATACAAAAATAACAACAATCGATACACATAGTACACAGAAGTCTGAAGGATACAGAGATCACAGTTCATTTGCGCAGGTTCATTCAGAACCTGTGTCGTCGTGGCAGGTGGAAGTCTGAGGCTGAATGGTTTAATTGGCCTTGGATTTGCTACTGGCTGGTGATATGACACAAAGCCATCAGATTCTCCATTCATGTTGATGTCAAAGAGCATAGATGTCTGTAATCACATAATAGAGTTATGTCCATTACACAAGTAATTCAAGCAGCATTACACAATACAAATACAACAGCAAACAGATAGAATGGGAGCAAAGATAACCAGAAAACATGACTGTGATAAATATTATGTCTTTAGAAAAGTTACAAAAATATATGTAAAACTGAAAAAGGAAGTGAAAAAAGAAAACACCAGACCAGTTCTGCAGAAGGAAAATTAGGGTTTAATATCCACCAGTTTTCCAGACATTATCACCAAAGAAAATTAGCCAGTTAAATGCAGTGGGATTCTCTAAACCTTTATGTTTCTTGTCTCCCATTCTATGACAACCCCACCATTTCTGTTTGCTTTCTACAGCCACGGAAGCCACGGAAAGAGAATACCATTGTTCACAACCTACACTTAATGCTCACTACCTAATGGCTCTTGTAAAATCTTTTTCGTGTTCCATTGCATCTGTGGACACAAGATTGAATTGGAAGCAAAATTCCCAATTAATTTCTCACACTGCAGTGGAGTCTGCACATTTATGAAACTTCCTGGCAAATTAAAACTGTATGAAAGTTCTGGACTCTTAAGTGTTCCACTGCCTCTCAAAGGAAGTGTTGTTACCAGCTGAGTTATCCATACAACTCTTAACCTGTCTTCACAGCTTCAGTTCTACCAGTAACTCTACCACTTTGCATTAAGAATCCAAGTCTGGTACATAGTTTTAATCTATCAGGAAATTTAATTCCATTGCATAATATGATGCAAAGCAAAAAACTTCTTTAAATGACACTTTCTTTTTAATTAATTGAACTCTTCTTTTTACTTTCATTTCTCAAAGGTTAACTTTTTTTAATCTGCTACACAGCTGCTTGCACTGTCACAGTAGCTTTATAACTTTGTTATTATAGAAGAGTGAGGCATCATTACTCGCCTCCTTCTACATCAGGGGTGTACAATCTTTTAGCTTACCTGGGTGACATTAGAAGAAGATGAGTACTTTCAGACAGCACATAATATATTTAAAACTAAAAACAACCACTGAGGGGAAAAAAGTGTCATATGCAGCACTAACACATTTCAGTTTATACCATTCATCTGGTATGGTAAAAATTGCACACAACAGCAAAAAGGTTTCATGAAAGCCCATTATAGAGACATTCATGTACAAATGTGGTTTTTATTTGTAGCAACAGATACGATATAAAATTCAACCTACTATAACACATTATGCTTTCGTTAAAGAGCAAAAATGCAATCCAGATGAAGGTTTCTAACTTCTGCCAGCTTGTCATCATCATCATCTTGGACAGTTTCCAGCCACTGGCTGGGTCTGTCGGGAACACAAGCCTCTCCATCGTGTTCTGTCTTTCCACCATTCCCCCTCTTCCACCTTCGTCCAGTTCTCTCCTCTTCTCATCACACATTCCTTCACTCCCTTCACCCATCTATCTCTTGGTCTTCCTCTGGGCCTCTTCCCCTCCAGTTGCAGATCAAACATCCTCTTTGGAGGAGCTTGTACTGATCAGAATTATGGTGAAAAAGGTTCTTTTTCACAATTGTACAGAAATAACACATAATTTCCTTGTTCATCCATAAATTGAGTTCATTATACATCTAAATCACTAGTTTTGTAGTTGCAACTGAAGTAACCATAAGATAACAGCCCAGCACATCTTACAGATTGGCTGATCATACCAACGAGACTCTTGGGGTTCAAGTATAGCACAGGCAGCAATGTTAAAAATGTGATGGATCAATGAGAGAATAGCAATGTGTGGCAGGAGTTTCAAATTGAAGGAGTAAAAAGCAAGGGTTATTGAAAACTGACTTTATTATTTATGAAAACATTTACTATAAACAGTGAAATTTAGAATGATTGTATGTCACAGCATTTACAAGATGATTCCTCTATGTCGAGAAATTGTGTTAGTTTACTTACCAAAGTGAAAGTAATATAGAGTCATTGCATCAAAGAAAAAAAAAAAAAAAACAGCATATCTATACAGACAGGACAACTGCTCTCCAATTATGGCATAGGTCGAAAGTAGACACAAGAAGGAAATATAATTACTGCAATAAGTTAAAGAAATTTGACAATGTCTGTACTACTTTGTGTGATCTCCAGCGGTTGAATAAAACTCAGTCTTAGTTTCCTACATATTTTTCTCCTTCAGTGTACAATTGCTAATATCCTACAGAAACTTTTTAAAACTCTAATTTAAATTTAAACTGACTTTTTCTCCCTTTACAAAGGTGTTGATGTGAAAAATTGTTATCTACTAGTTACCTTTGATGCCTGATGATGAACAACAATCAAATTATCAACAACATTAATTGCAAAACGCCCACTCATATCCAATCGCAGAATGTGAGTCTTTTTTGCCATCAGCATCCTGCAAGAACATAGAAAAATTACAAAATTATTTGCTGTTTTCCACCCTGAGCACAACTTTCTAAATTATTACAAATGCAACTTCCTTCCCACAAGTTTATCACATTTTATATGCAACTTATGTTATCTTAGAAATTAGTTTAACTCGTAGCTTATGGAATCTCTGGTAATGCTGCAATTTTGAAAATTTTATTATTTTTTTATTTTTTTATTCAAATAAAAAAGAAAATATTACACAATACTAGCACTGACAGATATTTGTAACACAAACTCAGACACAGGTTTAGAAAAAAATTATGGTGCCAATAAAATGGATAATTGAGATTCCATTAAATTTTATTTTGTCTATTTTCTTTAGAAGTCTCTGAAATTTGATAGTTATGAGTGTTTTCTTACTTTTGAATGGTGTACACAACCACTTCAGCACCAGGTGAGCCAACGCCCCTAGGTTGATGACGAAGAACAACAATACTTGGTTGTCCATACAGCACAGCCAATATTACATCCCTTGCCAAAAGGCATAATTTTGGTGGTTTTGGAATAACAGGAAGCTCAACTGTAGTGCACATAAAAAGAACAGTATAACCAAATTAGCTCCAATTCTTGTCAACAGTGAGTGTAACAACAACATAATTTTATTCATTAGCACACTAATTTCAAACACTTAAGTATCATCTAATATGCAGTGTGTATTGTGGCCTTCAGTCCGAACACTGGTTTGATGCAATTTTACAACCTAGTCTATTCCCTACAAGCCTTTTTAATCTCTGAATAACTACTGCAACCTACACTGATGAGCCGCAACATTATGACAATTAGCAACCAAGAGGCTGAATGCTACCTGGTGGCGTAGTGGACACAGCACACAAAAAGGAAAGTATGTAAGTGAAACAGAGATGGTAAAGGTGTGCTTCTAGATGATCAGCCATGAAAAACTGAGAAATCATATCAAAACAGAGATGAATAGGGGAATCCTTTTAATGACAATACAGGCTGCAAATGGGAAAATCCATTGGCATAACTGACTTTGACTTATGGCCTGGCACCCAGCAACAAACATCTCAAAAATGACACAGTTGGCTGGCTGTTTGCATGCTACTGTCATGAGCACCTATGGAAAGTGGTTGAAGGATGTGCAACCCTGAGTAGCTGACAAGGTTTTATATGTCCACATTTCATCACAAAACATGGAAATTAGAAGCTTGCCTGCTGTGTAAAGCAGGACAGGTGGCAATCTGATGACAGAGCACAATGCTGGAGCAGGCACAAGTGTTTCACAGCATACCATTCACTGCACACTGCGGAACATGGGTCATCACAGCAGATTGCCCCTATTTGTTCCCATGTTGATCCAACAGAACCATCAATTATGGTTACAGTGGGTACAGGATCATCAAGAGTGGACTGTGGATCAATGGAAATGTTTTGAATGGTCAGATGTTTCTTGTTGCACCAGCTCAATGGTCATATTCAGACATGCCATCATCAGTGCAAATGGCTGCTCAAAACATGGACAGTTAGCTCAATGGAGGTAGTGTAAGGCTATGGGGAGCATTCCTTCCATGGGATCTGTGCTACTAATTGAAGGTACCATGACTCATGCAGACTATGTGAACATTATTGTGGACCCCCTTCATTCCTGGTGTTTTCCCTGATGGTGTTGGCTTCTTTCAGCAGGATAACTGTGCATGTCACAAGGCAAGAAGCATGCAAGAGAAAGTTTATGGACATGATAGCAAACTGACGTTGATGTTTTCAGCATCAAATCTGAATTATCTGAGCCCAATGGAACACATCCAAAATGCTATCAACTGGCAGCTCCACGCCCATAAATCACTGGCCCATAATTTACTGGAATTTCATGACCTGCGCATACAAACCTGCTGCCACGTACCTTCAAAAACCTATCAAGAACTGGTTAATCCATTCCACACATTATCAATGCTGTATTCTATTGCACAGCTGGACCAATGCAATATTAAGCAGGTGATCATAATGTTTTGGCTCATCGGTGTACATTGTTTTGAAACTATTTACTGCAGTCAAATCTTGGTCTCTTACTACAGTACACACCCCCTATCTCATACTCCCCTTTTTAGTATCTGCACAGATGTGACAGTGCCACTACACTGCACTAAACTGTTGGCACAGTTACTGCACAAGCCAACAGTGGCTTGATGATGACCAAGGAACAGAAGCCCCTGAGAAGAAATGAAAACTCGCCATACAAGTCAGTCTATGGGAAGCAGAAAATCTGAAACCAAACAGAGACATACACGGGGATAAGCTCATGGGCAGCAGACAACTGAGCACTTGGTAACAACACTCAGGATGAAGAACAAAGAGAGATCCACAGTAGTTGAACTCAGCATAAGCCCTGGAGCACAGAACCACCAACTTGCTATCAAATGCACATAAACACTTCTGTGAGAGGGTCTGTCTGTCCATACTATGTATCATGTGCACCCTCTATGGCAGGTTTCTGCATTATTTCACTGTGCTACAGATGCCAGCTCATCTTCCTTCATCACAATGTCCGTTATGGGGATACTAACTTCCTCTCTCCCTGAAAAGGCATTATAAGGCCTAAAATGCCCAGAATTAGGCGGTGACCATTGCTGCAGAGGCAGAGAAGACCAACCACTCCTGGCTAGGGCAAAAGGCCATGTAGGCTGAGGAAATGGAGTGGGGGGGGGGGGGGGGGCGGCAACTGGCAGCAGTGGAGATGAGGCCATCTCCATCAGCAAGGGGAGAGGGGAGGCAAAGGTGGAGAAGAGTGGATCAAAATCCATAAGCTTCACATTGGCAGCCACAGGCTAGAGACTCCCTCACTGGTCCCTGAGGCTGCAGGCAACAGAACAATGGAGGGTGCACAGTGGGTGGCAATGGGAGGATGCACCACTGCAAGTGGGAGCCTGCCCCTGGAAGAATGTCATGACCAATCCTGCCACTCGGCTAACCAGAAGACCACGGCAGCAATGCCGCAACAGGACACGGGCGCAACTGATTTGTATGATGGGTCATCTGCTCCCTACCTACATCCACCATAATAAACTGCTGATCTTTATGGCTCAACACAAAATCCAGCAGCCATCCCGCTGCCAACACAAAGGATCAGCTGCAAACAGTAGCTCTGAGAGGAAAATACAGTGTACTACACTGCAGGATGCGACAAATCCAGGAGACCACCACCGCTGGTGCCCATAAAAACATTCTGCTGGACTGCATCCATCAACCAGCATCATCTGGTATCCGACCAAAAAACTTGAGAATGCATCACTGCGGAAAGAGGCGGAGGCAGAGACAGACTTCTTCATTTGGGTCTTATATGTACATGCGAAGAGCTCCACCTCTGAGTCATAAGCCAAATGAAACAAGGCAGCAGTCAAGAGGCCAGATATCACTGCAAAGACAAAAGCTTTCAAAGCCCTGTGGCACAAATTACCTAGCATTACAAATGGAAAAAAATAACAGACAACACACAAACAGTGGCAGTCAATGATGTGGAGGATAGCTTGGCTGCAGACAGCAAATGGGGTAATCCACTGACCACCAACAACCACAGGCCACTCAAACACAGACCCGCAAGACTGACACGCATCCTGTCCCGAGGGTGCTCCAGGGCCATCCACAGAGAAAACTGGCACAGTGGTGCATCCTGGTTACATCCACAGGCCCTGTAAGCCTGCACCAGATGTCCAATGTCATGCTTTATCACCGGCCAGTAGACGTAATATGGCACCAATGTCATCATAAGAGCCAATGTCATCATAAGAGTCATTCCCCAGTGCAGTGCATGCAGCAACTGGACTTTGTGAGGCCGCAATGCTACAGCTGCAACAACTCAACAGCATTGCTTGCCCATGGCAAGAATGAGGATCATCTGGACAACAGTGAGTTGATCATGCAGGAGAAAAAATATACACCTTGCCAGATCAGTATCCAAAGACATGTGCTCGGGCTAACCAAACTGGACAACTGAAAGGATTTTCCAAAGAATGGGGTTAGTGGCCATGTTGGATGTGACCTCTTGTACTGTCAACAGAAACTCTGACAGGGCTTGCTGCAAGACGTCATCAAACACACACACGAGAGCCTCTTCCTGATCGAACTTCATATCGGACCCCACAGGTAGGTGCAGTAGCGCATTGTCATTGGCATGCTGAATGGTGAAGTGGTAACGAATGACATAGCAACAGCTACTGGGAAAGGGGATCCATTTCTGCTCTCGATGGGCAGCCCTCTCAGGCAGCTTGGAATGATGACCAAACAAGGAAACCAGTGGCTTTTGGTCAGTGATGATGAAGAACCCTGACCCCGTACAAGAAAACGTGAAACTTTTAACTCCAAAAATAACAGCTGGCTTCTCCTTTTCCATCTCTGAATAATTACACTGTGCAGCAAAATGCTTCTACAAAGTGCATGCGATGGGCTGTTCAATGCCATCTGGGTTCCCATGGGGCACAACTGCAACAAAGCCAGACCGGAACACATCACGGGCTAGAGTTTAAGGTTTATCTGATATAAAAGAAGCCAGGCAGAAAGCACAGCACAAACACTGCATGAGAAATTGAAAAGCAGGCCAGAAAAACTTTACTCCATTCTATAAAAGCCTTTTAAGAGGATGGCAGATGTGCGTGGGCCAGGGAATGAACTGAGCATAATATGAGATCTTACCCACAACAGACTTGAGTTCCTTCAGTTTCTTGGGTGCTGGCAGATTGACAATAGCTTTGACATAGGCATCAATAAGGATGAGACTATCTTTGCTAAGCACGTGTCCCAAAAATGCACCCTTGGGAAGAAAAAACACTGCACTCCCCTACATCATCTTTTATTATTATTATTATTATTATTATTATTATTATTATTTAATTGCAGGAAAGTTTATCTACCCAAACCCAGTTACAAATATTGCTTAGCTTTAAACTTACAAACAAATTTACATTCCATGTTTACTCACTCTCGAGTTTGTTGAGTTTGTTTATACTGCCTTGCTTAAAATGTAGAGGTTGTACTTGATTCCCTAGAGTTCCAGAAGAGAGTAGAACAAGACAACTTTGTGGGCAGTACACAAACCAGTTAACACTGAGACTGTATGATTTGAGGGCTTTCAATGTATGCTTTTCTGGGACAACCTACAAAAAATTAAAATTAATTTAAAACAACAATGTAAAAGAATTGATGAAATATATATGATATCTTTTTGTTCTTTTGATTTTTTGTAGTTTTGCATTATCACCTGAAACAGCTCCACACCATGATCAGTAACAAATACTATTTCATTCACATAGGTCCAGACAAAACCTAAGATTGTTGTATTCTTTCCTTTACAACTTTGGGAATATTCCACTGAGTCCATTTCACCCAGGAAGTTGATGAATTCCTTCAAATAAAGAAATACTGATATCAGTGCACATCAACATAATCATTCACACAAAATACACACTCTGGTGTCATATTCATGCAAAAGTGGATATGTAGTTGTGTGGGTCATAGGTCCCAGACTTCCCTCTCAGTACATTCTCTACATTTTTAAATATTTTGTTTCATTACGAAATATCAATATGCATTATATCAATGAACCAACTTACAAGACCTCTAGAATACAATTACAAAATCATGACGTTCAAATTATCAAACATCAAAGCTGGTTTACCATCTCTGTAATAAACACATTATGAGTATTGATTTTGTGACAAAATAATCCTTCCTAAATTGTCATTTCTAGAAAAATCTTGTTTTAATATCTTGAGTCAGTTACAAAATATTCTTGGTGTTCATGTCACTTGAGGAATGCTTTTTATTGATATTCTCACTTCATGGAAAAACATACAGAAGCACAAAATGGTACATAAAAGTTCTGAGTCATTTCCTATAGAACAGGTGACAACATTTACAAAATATGACATGACACACAATACTGGAAGTCTAAAATATCTCATTTAGCCTTTTGAGCAATTTATATTAATAGCTCTCACATGACTGTTCAGAACTGTTAAGAAATTCATAAATCACATTTAACGTATTCACATGCAAGGCCAGAGCTTCAGAGATGTGTTGTAAGGATTACCCATGAGCCATTATTATGCAGCACTCTCCTTTATTGCTACAGCCTCAAGAAATCACATAAGCCTTTTGTGCAGTTATAATCAGTACTTCAGGATCACTTACCACTGAAGTTTTTGTGCGTTGTATAGCCAAAACTTGCTGATTTGGTGAGAATTTGATGGAAATAACAGGTCCTTTATCTTCCATTCGAAAACTTGTTGTTGTCTCCTCCGTTGGACCTTTCACAACCACCCCAGTTACTCCTCCAGATCTTACAGCAAATACCTACAAAAGTTCCAATATACATGTACTGCAGATACTTGGTAGAGTCAGTCACTTATTTACATGTTCCACGATTCGTTATTTGCCGCAACTTGCTATGATGTGGAGTGTGCTATTTTCTCTGTAGAAACCTGGCTACATCTTGGCTGTTTACAATTATAATAGCTTTATTTTCACTTTAATCTTAATCTAAATTAAAATCTAATAAATATAACCCAACAACATATATAGAAATTAACCTATGGAGTTGAGGTACATGTCAAGCATAAATATTTCCAACTTTTTTCAAATGCACTTATTATCTGCCAGCAACTTTAATTCATATGGGAGATGATCAAATATTTTTATGTTACACACTTTTTTCCTTTCTGTAGAAGAGTGAAGTTAAACTGCAGCTAGTGGAAGCTATTTTTACTCCTAGTGTCTTATCCTAGAAATAGCTTTCATCACCAAAATCAGCAATTACACGTAGGGCACATAGTGGGGAATTTAAGCATTCGAGAAGATCTGTAATATGCAATCCCCAATTCGAGTTCTAATTAATTTGCCCTCTCTGCAATTTATAACATTCAGTTCACATATTTTCTGAGAAGCAACAAATATGTTCCCCAAATTTTTCATTTATTGTTCTTTTTGTTGACAAATTCATACGGGGGCTCAAGTATGATTTTTGCATTATCAGTAAGGAAAACAAATTTTTCTTTGTCAGTATACGATAGAAGGTCATTTATACTAGCAAATGTAAATTGAACCCTTTTGACTTGTCATAAAAACAGTTAGAACTTAATAATATGTCCATTTGTTTCCTATCCAGTAAGTACTAAGCGAAAAGTTCTTCTTTGTATTATATCTTGAGAGCCATAAACTTTGTAAGTTTCTCCAAATTAATGTTGTAATTTGTACAATCAAATTTCATCGAAAGACCACAAAAAAATCATGGTAGATGAAATCCCCCCCCCCCCCTTTTGATAATTTAATACATGGTCATTCAAATAAATGGCAGACGCAAAAGCTCTATAGCAAAAAAGTTAGCACTGTTCTGAAAGGTGATGCCTAAAACGCTCTTTGCAGACAACAAAAAAGCTTTGCCACACCATGGACATCCTCAGAGCCATTGGTATAAATAAAGATGCTGTCCACAAGCTGCATGTGAAACTCCAGAAATGTTGATTGAATAACTGAAGCCAGAGCAGTTATTTGAAAGTGAAGTAGCCCCAAGAGGAATACTGACCTCTGCATGGGGCCAGTAGGTTTGTTGGCTTGGGGTTAAGGTACAGTGAGGTCACAAGTTCCTAGGTCTAGATGTTGTTCACCTGGAGTTAGCAATGTCTGCCACAAATTTGATCGAATTATGAAAGAGTGTAGCATTAGTAAAATTGAGACACTGGAAGCAATATTTATGGCAGGGCTGAGAAAGAATTTAAGACGAAGAGAAAGTATATGGGTCAAGCAGGTACATAGGGCAGAGCAGACAAGGGGTTTCCTACCTTTGGGAGAGAAACTCTACCTACACCTGACCCTCTGCCAATCCAATTAAGGGCAAAGACAGTTCAAAAACTGCCTTCTAGCCAGGAGATTGGTTATAGATAAGTGAGGAGGCTAAAAACATTTTGGACATCAGCTGATAAAAATACACATTTAAAAATGGTGGTAGGCGTAAAACACCATCCGAACTGATACTAACTGCATTTCCCTAAAATTATTTAGAGCAATCACTTCAGGAACCTACACAAAGTATAAATGGTTGTGAAAACATATTAAATCTCTTGGCAACAAATAATCATGAGCAAATACAGCCTTATGATGGATACCGAGATTAGCGGCCTAGAGGTCATTGTAGCAAGACTGAATGCCATAACACATGAACTGACCAAAAATAAACACAAAATATATCTATCTAAAAAAAGCACATAAAAATTCTGCTTGACAGCTTCCCAAGAGGCTGTCCTCATTCCTTCCAAACTAATTATGTAATTGTAGAATAGATGCGGCTTAGACTCAAAGAAATAGTACAGACAGCAATTGAAAAAATGGTTCAATGGCTCTGAGCACTATGGGACTCAACATGTGAGGTCATCAGCCCCCTAGAACTTAGAACTACTTAAACCTAACTAGCCTAAGGACATCACACACATCCATGGCTGAGGCAGGATTCGAACCCGCGACCGTAGCAGTCACGCGATTCCAGACTGAAGTGCCTAGAACCGCTCGGCCACCACAGCCGGCAATTGAAAAATTCATACCAAATAAATTAACAATAAATAAATAAATAAATAGATCCACCATAATACACAAACGAAGTCAGGACACTGTTGCAGAAGCAACAAAAAAAGTGTGCCACATTTCATGTAAGACAGAATCTCCAAGACTGGCAACATTTCCCACAAGCTCGAAATTTAGTGTGGATTACCATACTGAATCTCTATCTTGAAATCTGGCAAAAAACCCAGATAGATTCTGGTCTTATGTAACATGTACCAATGGCAGCACACATAAAAGACCTT
Source organism: Schistocerca cancellata (assembly GCF_023864275.1). Classification (NCBI taxonomy): domain Eukaryota; kingdom Metazoa; phylum Arthropoda; class Insecta; order Orthoptera; family Acrididae; genus Schistocerca; species Schistocerca cancellata. The sequence continues at coordinate 20,480,115 of NC_064628.1, read as the reverse complement.
CACTGTGTGATAGCAATGATAACGTCACTGATGACTGTGTCACTAAAGTGGCGTTACTAAACAATATTTTTCAAAATTCCTTAACCAAAGAAGAAGCAGTAAATATTGCAAAATTCAAGTCAAGAACTCCTGATAACAAAAGTATCTTAGAAGCAGATAGTCCCGGAGTAGTGAGGTAACTTAGGTCACCAGATAAAAACAAGTCTTCCAGTCCACATTGTATACTAATTAGGTTCCTTTCAAAGATGCTGATGCAACAGCTTCATATTTTACAGTCATATATAACTGCTTGCTTGATGAAAGATCCATACCTAAGAAATGGAATGTTGCACAGTTCACACAAACACACAAGAAAGGAAATAGAAGTAATCTGCTGAATTATGCACCCATAACACTGATTCAACTTTCAGTAAGATTTTGCAACACATTGTGTGCTTGAATATTTTGAAATTCCTAAAGAAAATAACCTAATGACACAAGGCACAGTTTCTGAAAACATTACTCTTCATTCACCCAAAATAATGAGGTCTTTGGACAAGGGATCTCAAGTTGGTTCCATATTACTAGATTTCCAAAGGCCTTTGACACCATTCTTTGCAGACAGCTTTTTACCAAATTGCATGCCTATGGAGTATTATATCAGTTGTGTGACTGGATTCACAATTTCCTGTCAAAAAGAACACAGTTTGTAATAACTGATTGGAAAACAATGAGTGAAACAAAAATGACATCTGGACATGTAGAGGCCCACTACTATATCTAATCTATACAAATAATTAGGGAGACAAAACGAACAACCATCTTACATTATTAGCAGATGATGCTGTTGTTTACCATCGAGTAAAATCATCAGATCAATACAAATTACAAAATGATTTAGACAAGATCTCTGTATGGCGTGATAAGTGGCAACTGATCCTGAATAATAGGATGTGTGAGGTCTTCCACAAGAATGTTAAGAACACCTGTTAAATTTTGGTTATATTATAAATAAGAATACAAATGTACAGCTTTTTTTCAGTTTATTGGCTTGCAGGTTGTGCCCATCCAACTATCTCAATAGTAGTGTCTATTATAACAATACAGGCATAAGGACAACACAACACCCAGACCCCGAGCAAGGAAAATGTGGGAATCCAACAAATTAAAAGGTTGCTGATTCAACTAAATGTCAAGGGACTACAATTACAAACAACTTCAACAGGAACTATCACATGGAAAATTTTGTGGGAAAAGTGAACCAAAGACTAAGAAGATGCAACAAATCTGCTAAAGAGACTGTCCAAAATACATCTACATTTATACATCTACATTTATACTCCGCAAGCCACCCAACGGTGTGTGGCGGAGGGCACATTTGTCTGTCTTCTGCTAGAGCACTGCTGCATGGTGTGGGGTGCTTACTAGATGACAGGATTGATGGAGCACTTCACAGAAGTTCAAAGAAAAGCAGCTTGTTTTGTATCACCACAAAACAGGGGAGAGAGTGTCATGGATATGACCCACGAGCTAGGACAGCAATCATTAAAACAAAGACATTTTTTGTGGCATGATCTTTTCACAAAATTTCAACCATCACCTTTCTCCTCTGAATGCAAAACTATTTTGTTGACGCACACCAATGCAGGGAGAAATTACCATTGTTACAAAATAAGAGAAATCAGAGCTGTATTAAAAGATTTAGGTGCTCATTCTTCCTACTTGCTACTCAAGAGTGAAACAGTTGAGAAATAAACTGAAAGTGGTTCTGTGAACCCTCTGACAAGCACCTGGATTGAAATGCAGAGTAATGGCATGGATGTGTAGTTGTTAGATCAACAAGAATGAAACAATGTGAGAAAAATAAACATTTCAGTAGGTGGATGAGGCCAGGAAAATGTCACTCAGGGCTCTGCATGTAACTGGGACCACCCTTCCCACAGCCATCCCACTCCTGATACACTATAGCCAAACCCTTAAAAGGAAGGAACAGCACACACTATTCATAAGAGGGCTACTTCTAAAACAGATAATAGGGTGTCACAGAAAAAGGGGCTAACTACATCTAAAAGCAATTACAAAGAATAAAAGAGGAATATCAACACAGCTGGCAAAGGATGCAGTGTCAAGGTTCCCTAAGCCCAGCAAGCAGCAGGAGATGCAATAGCCCAACCTTCCCGCCCCAACCAAATATAGTGTGAAACATTATAGCTGAGAATAGAAACCAATTTCTCTGAAGAAATGGACAACCAGTTCAGTCATACTTAGTTAACTATCAATATTATAAGCATATTATCCAGAAGACTATGCTTAAAATGGAGATCCAAAATAAGGGGTCATTCTACCACGATGTGAAGTACTGTCTGTAAGGCTCCACAATCACAATGAGGGGTGGTTTGTTACATAAAATAAAATTATGCATTAATATGGTGCCACTCCAGTGGAGGTGACACAGGATGGTGGATTCCTTCCAGGAGGAATGGAAGGAGCAATGCCACACAGCAAAATGTTTCCTTCATTGTGTTAAGTTTATTACAGAGGGGGCAGTAGCCCACCAGATGTTGTTCCATCTCTGAGTGAGGACAGATCTTATTTGCACTTGCACGTCTGCACCTGGAATCATCAAAGCAAATCCAGAATGAGATTTTCACTCTGCAGCGGAGTTTGCGCTGATATGAAACTTCCAGGCAGATTAAAACTGTGTGTCCGACCGAGACTCGAACTCGGGACCTTTGTCTTTCGCGGGCAAGTGCTCTACTATCTGAGTTACCGAAGCATGACTCACGCCCGGTCCTCACAGCTTTACTTCTGCCAGTACCTCGTCTCCTACCTTCCAAACTTTACAGAAGCTTTCCTGTGAACCTTGCAGAACTAGCACTCCTGAAAGAAAGAAATGCAGAGTGAAAATCTCATTCTCGAAACATCCCCAAGGCTGTGGCTAAGCCATGTCTTCGCAGTATCCTTTCTTTCAGGAGTGCTAGTTCTGTAAGGTTTGCAGGAGAGCTTCTGTAAAGTTTGGAAGGTAGGAGACGAGATACTGGCAGAAGTAAAGCTGTGAGGACCGGGCATGAGTCGTGCTTCGGCAGCTCAGATGGTAGAGCACTTGCCCGTGAAAGGCAAAGGTCCCGAGTTCGAGTCTCGGTCGGGCATACAGTTTTAATCTGCCAGGAAGTTTCATATCAGCACACACTCCGCTGCAGAGTGAAAATCTCATTGTGGAAACATCCCCAAGGCCTTGGCTAAGCCATGTCTCCGCAGTATCCTTTCTTTCAGGAGTGCTAGTTCTGCAAGGTTCGCAGGAGAGCTTCTGTAAAGTTTGGGAGGTAGGAGACGAAGTACTGGAAGAAGTAAAGCTGTGAGGACTGGGCGTGAGTCGTGCTTTGGTAGCTCAGATGGTAGAGCACTTGCCCGCGAAAGGCAAAGGTCCAGAGTTCGAGTCTCAGTCGGGCACACAGTTTTAATCTGCCAGGGAGTTTCATCAAAGCAAATATTTGGTGAGTAAACGATTCCCCTGCCAAATGATTGGACAGTTCATTCCCTGGTATACTTTCATGATCTGGGACCCAGAGAAAGATAACTCGGCAGGCAGTATGACTAAGATCAGAAAGAAAGTCACGAATAGCAGATATCGGAAGGTGACAAGAGTAACATCAGTCAATAGCATGGAGACTGCTAACTAAGTCACTACAATGCAGTCAAGAGTGTCCAGCTTAGCAGAACATAGGGCTCTGTTGTGGCAATCAGCTATGCTGATGAAACACAACACATATCTGGAAACAAATGTTAATCCTGAGTGGTGGGAGACATATGATCATACCCCATTCCATCAATGGCTTCAGAGTCATCAGCTTAAATAACAGCAGCACCTTGACACTCCTGAACATCTCAGAGGAACAGGCACCAAAAGGTCATGAGGTCAACTACATTTCTAGGATCTTGAAATAAACTTGTCCTAATTTGTGGTCTGGGTACTAACCATGAAAAGGAGCGGAATGTCAAGTTCATGGTGGTGGTGGTGGTGGTGGTGGTGGGGTAGGGGGTGGGGGGATGGTGGGATGGTGGGGGGGGGGAGAGGGAGGGGGGTTGTTCCAGGAAAACACAGGGAGCAGATTCTAAGGAAGTTAAGTGGAGATCCTGGCAGAGGGCCTTGAGGCACATTCCAACTGGTAATCCCACCCAAAAGCAGAGTCAGTGGATTGATGCCCTGAGTATACAGAAAGAATTTGATGAGTTGTATGATTAGGAAATTATCTCATGATTGACTGCATAAGGAAAAAGATTGGTATTGTTGGAACTGAAGCAGGAAAATTCCTTCATTGGGAAGGGGACTGTCCAGAGAACTAGCCAAAAATGCACGCTATTGGCCAATCTTATTCCATGGTGATGGACTGGGTCCAGCAATTTCAAAGCTAAATGACAACCTCAGTCTAATCATAATGAGATCGGAGCCTGGTAAATGTGGAGGAGAGTAGCACGATCTGACCCCAAAAAGTGCAGGTAACAAAGCAGAGTGTTTATGCTTTTGCATGCACCTAGTCCTTAGTTGATGAATGTGGGTCAGCCATGTCAGCTTCCTATCAAAGAGGAGTCCCAAAAATAGGGACTGAGTAAAATGTCCAAGTGTTGCAAACTAAAGTAGCTATATTTCTAGGTTAGGGTGGACCATGGTATCACGACAAATGCATGGCTCGCCTTTTTGCGGGACAGAATTGGAAGCCAAGAGAAAGGGTTCAAGTAAAGGCCCTTCCAATGGCACCTTGGAGCTGGCATTCAGCCAAGTCTAGAGACTAAGAGACATACCAAATGCAGAAGCCATTGATATACAATGCAGGGATGACCTGCAGTCTGACAGAGATCATTAGCACATTGATAGTGAAGAGCTTAACACTCAGCATGGAGCCCTGCGGGACACCATTCTCTTTGACCAGTGGGGCACTGCTGAGTGATGAAAAAACTGTAAGCCAGAACACCAGTGGGATAGAAAGCTGATTTATAAAAGTACATACAGACACTCACATGTTACAGCCATTGAGGGTACATAAAATGTGAGGGTGACAAGCAGTGTCATATGCCTTATATAGGTAAAAAAACAATGCAGTAAGGGGTTGACATTTAGAAAAATCCTTTCAGATTGCTGTTTTCAACCTAACCAGATGGTTGGTTGTGGTTCATCCCTCCTGTGACAGAAGGCCACGCGATTCAAGAACTCCATCCTCTCATGCAGTTTATAAAAAATGTTGGTAAGGTTAATTCATTGGCAGCTGTCAATGGATATTGAGGTTTTGCATCACTTAAGGATCAGGATGATGACACTATCTCACCATTCCAAACGCAGAACACCTTCTAGCCAAATATGGTTGCAAATCCTGGATAGACGGTGTCTTTGATGAACATTCAGATGTTGGACCTTCTGATTACGAGTAAAATAGGCCCTGGGGCTGTATCATATGTTGAGACAAGAGCCTGAAGCAGTTCCTAATCAGTGAAAGGTTAATTACATCTTTTGGTGTGGCAGGGTGTGAAGGATAAAGAGATGTCTTCAACTTGTCATTTTTGCCTTGCCGGGTAAGAAGACCATGCTGACAGTGTTAAACCTGATACACTGGTGCAAATACCACTCTGAAGGTAGAGGTCTGAAAGAGTTGTTAATCTTTGGCACCCGGGGGAACTTGGCTCACACCTGCGATGAGGAGGAATAAATTCCCGTGAAGGAGATGCAGCATTCACAGTATTACTTTTTACTGTGTTTCATTAGATACCAAGTCTTAGCTGGAACCCAGTTACAGGTGAGGAGGGTGGTCTGTGAAGGATGCCACCTGAGAAACTGCATGGCCCTTTGATGATCCTGAATGGTTATTGCAATGTCTTTTGTCTGCCATGGTACTGGCCAGTGATCAAGGGAGGCTATAGAAAGGGGAATAGCAGTTACAGTGCCACATTTGACCACAATGGAGATGTCTTCCACTACCTTGTTGATGCAACTGGAAGGAAGTGACAGGATCACTGGAAAGCTGTTACTATGACAAAGATCATTGTGTAAGGAAAATTGTAACAAAGCCACATAATTAGGGGAAACCTGAAAAGGTGAAATGTGCAGCACTGATGTTGGCGTGAGTACTTTCACTGAGGGACAGAGATCAAGATCAGGAAGAAATCCCCAACTTGAAGAAAGAGGGGAGAGAGTGGTCAGGTTAAGGTGTTCATCTCCAGGTAAATAAGTGTTCTGCCTGGAGGTAAATAAACATTACAAATGATGACTGCTGGAGTCATTTGCACTCACACTGGTTCCCCTGCAGTACAGAGTGGAATCCACTCACTGATGACAACTGTGTGCACTAATTCACAGACCTCAACAGTATGCTTCCAACAGAATGAACAGTAACCACAATGAGTGGAGGAATTGTCACCAGTGATGCACGTTTCTTGGAGAGCATCTGGCAGATGGCATTCGTATCCATTGCAGTTTTATTGGATCAGTACATTCAGGGTGTCCTGATTAGCTGTGAAGGGACCAGGAAGACAGGTTACACTCCACAATCACTATCTGTCACTGAGGGAAGGGCTGGGTGGGGCGGTCACCAGAGTAGATCTTTCCCGAGATTTCTTCTTATTCTCTTTCATAATTTTTGTTGAATGAGATCAGTAGGATCATTCTGCAGACAGCTTCAAATGTTGGTTCTTGTGAGATTCAGTGGGTGTAGCAATGAATTCTGATCTTTTCTGGAAGCAAATTCCCTCAAGAAAGTGGATGAATGTGCAAATGTCTACTTTGTCATCTGGCAGGCCTCAGTGTACATGACGTACAAAGTAGATCCCTCACCTCATCAAGTATTTATGTAGTTCATCTGTCTTTAGCATTAGAGGTTGCAGTGGAAAATTAATCCTTTTACCATGCTGTGACTGTAACTATTACACTACCAAGTGGTTTACAAGAGAGTGACACCCAGAACTGGGTAGGATTCATCGCATTAATTAACATGGAACCAATTTGCAATTTTCCGAGGGAAGAGTGTTCACCAAATTCACTTTCAGTATTACCCATAAAAAAATAAAAAAAAAACATTGGTTTAGTAGTGAGAAAGGACCCTCCATCTGTTTGGGTGCAAAACATTACCTAAAGGGAATAATTGTCCACAAGTCACTTAGTTTTGTTTTCCTTGTATGGAGTCACCAAGCATGGAATTTCCTACGGTCACAACAATTGGCACTAAATTGTGGTCTTTCTAAAGAGACTGCCAGAACATCACAGCCACCAGCAGATAACTTTGGGCATTTGATGATGACAGATATCTGCCACAATGGCACCCACTCCAAATGAGGGGCTCTCCCACAGGTGCCATCCAGGCAGAGAAAAGGCCACCTGGTGTGTGACAGTCAGCGCCTGGATTTTCAGTGCCCCCAACGGGACAGGTACCTACTCCTCAATATGTGCAAGGGGTGGATTTGTGTGTGTGCGCGGAGGGGGGGGGGGGGGGGGGGGACGTGACACCTCAGACATCAACAGTGTGATCCTGAATGGTCATGGGTGCCTAAAACCTGCCATATAGACTGGCTACCATATTCGGTAGTGGGTGGCCTTTGTTCACAATCTCTAAAATATTTTAAAACCATGGAGGTCCAAACCCACACGTGGACTAAACATAAATTAACCAAAACACATGGTACAAAATAAGAGAACAAAGTAGGAGAAGCCCGAATTGTCTCATGTGTGAGTTAGGTTGACAGCAAGGATTCTGCCCCAAAGTATGTCAGAGAAAAGACGTAGTCAGGAAGTAAAATGGCAGCACAGAAAGTAGGACAAACGGCACTGGCTCAGTGTCCAACGATTGTCATGCTTGCACTCACAAAAGATTTGTTAGCCCCCTGGGTGTATAATTTAATTTCTTGCAGGCATGTAACAGCTAGAGATTATGAAGATACTTGCAGGAGCATTTCTGCTTTGTGTGCTCTGAAGCCATGTACATTCCACCGAATGACATATTTATGGAAGATATATATCTATTGTATTAGCGGCAATTACTTTGTCAGCTTCGAGTGCACAGTTTTGTATCCGATGGCCAATATAGTTCAGAAGCAGAATGATCCTCTTCCACGCTTTTTTCTGAATTAAGGTTTTTCCTCCCCGGGTCAACAACCTGTCTACAATGTAGAGGGTGAATTAGAAACTCGTGCTGGTGATATGGAGGACGGTAAAGTGATGTTTCTGCTTGGTGTTGCCATTGAGGAGGATCTCAGAGTTGGGGAAGGGGCAGAATGTTTCTACTTATTTGTCTTCTTAATTGCTTTGTGTTTGATGGACAAGGATCTGGACTTTTGCTGGCCAGAGGTAAGCAGGAAATCTTTTCAGGAGCATTCTTTCTCAAATTTCCATTTTCCTTTATGAGTTATGAGAGAGACTTCCTATGTTTTTCTGAAGGTTTTCTAGTATGCTGTGCAGATACAATAGTTACAGATGAGGATGCTCCTTTAGTACTCGGGGATGTCTGACACTAAACTGGAGGTTGCAGGTCTGTGTGGTAAAACATTTGTTTGTTTGTGGCATAGCGAGGACAGTACTGCAGTTGCTGGATGGTGGTAAGGAAAGCTTCCAAATGGCAAATATTCTCCAAGCAATAGAAAGGAAGACACTTTCCTTTACTGGCATCTTCTGTATAGCTCAGTTGTCACAATACACAGAGCATCTGTGGGATGAAGTGGAAAGTCTCCTGTGCAGTAACATTGCAGAAGGAAGGGGATGCAATCTTACTCCTGAGCATCTCTGCCACAAATTACAGATTTGGCTGCATTTTCGTAGGACATACAAGTATGTTTGTAGTATTGACTCTGATAACAACACACCAGGTTAAATATATAGGTTCTTACATATACAAGGTCTAGCTACTGGTACACACCAGTTTGTTATCTATCTTCTTGATAACTTGATGAACTGCTTTTACTCCCTAATTAGAATATAAACTCAGAATATAACCTTGGATTTCCCACTTGGTTATACCGTCATGCACCCAGATAGTAATAACCCCATGTGAGTAATTCAATGGTTGATGGGCATCTATACAAATATGGTCCTGGTGACAGCACTGTCCGTTTGAATTAATGGTTCTGTCAACTGTTCCAGTATTTATTAGGATACTAGTTTCAAACCCTACAGGTTCATTTTCAAGCCTGGCCTGAGGCTGCACTGACAGTGCCTGATCTTAGTATTAAACATTGAGTGGCAACACCTGCCATGACTATAAACAAGTCAAAATCACAAACTCACCCATTAATAAATGTGTTAAGGAATTTAAATAAAGTTGTTGTTGCACTCTGTCAACAAAATGTTGAAACTGAATAATGTTGTTGTTGTGGTTTTCAGTCCAGAGACTGGTTTGGTGCAGCTCTCCATGCTACTCTATCCTGTGCAAGCTGCTTCATCTCCCAGTACCTACTGCAACCTACATCCTTCTGAATCTACTTAGTGTATTCATCTCTTGGTCTCCCTACGATTTTTACACTCCACGCTGCCCTCCAATACTAAATTGGTGATCCCTTGATGCCTCAGAACATGCCCTACCAAACGATCCCTTCTTCTAGTCAAGTTTTGCCACAAACTCCTCTTCTCCCCGATTCTATTCAGTACCTCCTCATTAGCTACATGATCTACCCATCTGATCTTCAGTATTCTTCTGTAACACCACATTCTGAAAGCTTCTATTCTCTTCTTGTCTAAACTATTTATCATCCATGTTTCATTTCCATACATAGCTACACTCCATACAAATACTTTCAGAAACGACTTCCTAACACTTAAATCTATACTCGATGTTAACAAATTTCTCTTCTTCAGAAAAGCTTTCCCTGCCATTGCCAGTCTACATTTTATATCCTCTCTACTACGACCGTCATCAGTTATTTTGCTCCCCAAATAGCAAAACTCATCTGCTACTTTATGTGTCTCATTCCCTAACCTAATTCCCTCAGCATCACCTTATGTAATTTGACTGCATTCCATTATCCTCGGTTTGATTTTGTTGACATCCTCCTTTCAAGACATTGTCCATTCCGTTCAACTGCTCTTCCAGGTCCTTTGCTGCCTCTGACAGAATTACAGTGTTAACGGCAAACCTCAAAGTTTTTATTTCTTCTCCATGGATTTTAATTCCTACTCAAAATTTTTGTTTTGTTTCCTTTACTGCTTACTCAGTATACAGATTGTACACCTTAGGGGATAGGCTACAACCCTGTCTCACTCCTTTCCCAACCACTGATTCCCTTTCATGCCCCTCGACCCTTGTAACTGCCATCTGGTTTCTGTACAAATTGTAAACTGCCTTCACTCCCTATATTTTACCCCTGCCACCTTCACCTTCAGAATTTTAAAGAGAGATTCCAGTCAACACTGTCAAAACTGAATAATAGAGCTCCATAATCTAGATGGGAGCATGACTACATTGGGGCTGTTATTGCGTCTATTACTCACCAACAGACAATCAGATTAACATTTAACAAAACACAGAAATACTTCTATGCATAACACTATTAGGTAGTGAGCTACAGCTGGAAGAGTTGCTATTTTCTTGGCTTCATTCCATTTCCATTTGTTTAACAGAGACTGAATAGATAAATTTTGTGTACTCATTATGGTATGACTGCCAGCATCTCTGATGGCATGCTCCAACCCACCTCTGCTGATTCCAACTCCCAAATGCCAAGCACAGGGACCAACTACTGGTTCACAAGGTATCAGCTTAGGCCCTTCCCTGGGCCTTGTCTTTAGCGGGGATACATATGAGCTTCACCTGTCAACCTGGATGCTGTAAATTATGCTTTACCCAGTTACCCCTTATGAATCAAATATGTGAGCCAGCCTTCAGGAAAGCACAGGGAGTAGAAGAGGTAAAAAGGAAGACCTCAAACATTGAAGTGAAGGAAGAACATAGGAAGTCTGTGAATAAGAAAAGACAGCCTGCCCATGGGAGTAGGTGGCAGTGTCAGAAGTGGGCACGAGGGCCAAGTGGGAAACATGAAGACAGACATTAGGGCCTGACACAGAGAAAGAGAAGCAATTGACATAGAGAAAGAAAAGCAACGTCACAGCCAGCTGGGGACCCAGTAGGGACCACACTTGCTTACCAGACGTGATCCTCCTAGGTCAGGAAGGGGTGGGGAGGAGGGGGGGGGGGGGAAGAGGAGAAAGAAAGTAGAAGGATACACCTGCAAGCACTCAGGTCCTGTTTTTGCCTAGCACATATTCTGAAAATAATTGTAAGCTCACTGGAGGGATCAACACAGGCAGTCCAATGTGTCTAAAAGGAGTGGTGTACCACTCACAGCCAAGTAACACGTCATAAGAACAGTGGTCATAAAGACTGACAGGGAACCAAGTACTATATCTTTCAATGACAAAGTTTAAAAGCTGACAGAACTGTTACTGTAGCAACTGAAGGTCCATCTCAACCAGCCTCCGAATTAACATTTCAACAGGACCTACATACAACTGACATCTGGAAAAGGTACCTCAAAAAAGGTCACTGCTAAAAGTGGCATATGGGGCTTCCATATTCAATGGTCCAAATACAGTTTGGTTGGGAGTTTGCGAAGTAGCGTCAAAGGTTTCAATTAACAGGAGCTAAATGGACACATTAGTATAGTCCCGTGAGTCACGATTTTACCTCTTTTTAAATGATTCAATATGCCAAGTGCATCATCAATAGCTAAAAGAGGCATTAACCTTCAGCGTCTGGAGGGTGTAATTCAGGACAGAGAAAATAATTTTGGGAGAATTTTTTTTATCCATGATTTGGTCCACTAATTATGGATATTGTGAATGTGAACCAAGGACTTTATTCCAACATTCTCAGTGACAAAGTGTTCTTCCACATATTCACAATAAGTACAATGTGGGCACTCCGTCTTCCAAGATTACAACAGTCATGATCTCATTGCTGCATGCTTCCATTCCTGGTTTAATTGACACTCAGGCAGCATATCATACCTTGGCCACTAAATCATCAGATCTTAATGCAAACGGTCTAGGACCATTTGGAACTTTGGATGGAATGTAGCAATTAACATCTCTCTCTTGAAGGTGTGTGCAGCATACATATTGGGACTTTAAGGTTTCAATAACAATAGCAATAACATAGCGCCATCCCCCATCCACTTAAGCTCATATTCATTACGTTGTTTATCCTTTAGTGTTATTGATGATGTCATTCGCTGGTCATTTGTTGAAGGTCAGATCTCCACCATGTTAATGACATCATCAATTAACTGGCTCAGTATCGTGCTGTTATATAAGCACAGTTCTTCAAAAGTCTAACATTGAATATGAACTAAGACATTGTAAATCCATATAAATTAGAAAGGAAATAAAAATGTTTAGTATTACAGTAGCTTCAATTTCAACAAATTATCTAATTACGTAGTTTGCAAGGAATAGAAGGTCTTCTTACATGGAAACCAAGTTGCAACATTTACTGTAAATAGCTTTCTGGCTCGACATGTGCAGTTAACTGTTATTCCTTGATAAATATAGGGATGATGTGTGACTATTATGCAAATAGTAGGTAACAGACAGGAGACTTTTATGTAACTGAAGGAACAGAGCTTTCTTGCAAATTTTTATTATATTTAGTGCAGCCTATCTATGCACAAATAGTATATAACTAAATAGTTATAATACAGTGATATGACTGTAGCTGTTAATGTATAATTTGACTATTTACACATCTTTGAAAGTTCTTGTTCATAGTGGAATATAAAGAACATGAGTGAATAGTGCTTGAGCAAAGTAAATATCTCTTGACTAAAGGATAATTCGTCTTAGAAAATTAGAACATTTAAGGGATATAAACTGAAATTAACAGGCAATGCCATCAATTATGGATACAAGCGTTTCCCATTCAGTTTGTTACATGGATTCGACGTTTTGAATCTTACTGAATCCAAAGGATTCCTCAGGCATAAGATTTATATTTATGATAATGGGTGGTAGCAAGATAAATCGTCAATTTATTAATAATATTTTAACTGAATCTACCGATACCGGTATAGAATAGGTTAGAAGTCGACAGTTTGGTTGTGAGTTTGCGAAGTAGCGTCAAAGGTTTCAATTAAAATGGGAGCACTACTGAGTGGTTTCCAAAATTAAATCCTCGATAAAGGCACTCCACTCACCTGTTTATTGGAATCATCAAAAAATACATTTGTAACTTTGCTCACAGCTTCGAAACGGATCGGATTCGGTGAAAGTTCCAAATAATATTTCTCCCGACTGGTATCTGCAGCCATTCTTCTTTTTCACTTCCGACTCCTCCCCACACAAACACACAACGAAAACACGCCACCACTTCAATGACAGAAGTACAATACATAAACAATCCACTGATTACGTTTGAGACAATCGATTAAGCCACATCGCATCGAAATAGAGGTCAAAGATCGATTTACTATCGACATCTTCAACATTTTTACAGCATTGGACCATACACTAGCAAACAGTGCCGACCCCGATTTTTACGCTGAATGACAAACTGGACTAATCTTAAGTTAAAATGATCATTCGAGATCGCAATAATATTTGTTTATTAACCGGTTTCGGCTTATGTCAAAGCCATCTACAGAATTATTGGCCCCATATGGCTGGTGCTGGCGGTTCCTCGGTTTTCTTGTGATACCACGATGATACACATAGGGGGCCAATAATTCTGAAGATATCTTTGACATAAGCCGAAGCAGGTAAATGGTTCAAATGGCTCTGAGCACTATGGGGCTTAACATCTGAGGTCATCAGTCTCCTAGAACTTACAAGTACTTAAACCTAACTAACCTATGGACATCGCACACATCCATGCTCGAGTCAGGATTCGAACCTGTGACCGTAGCAGTCGCGCGGTTCCGGACTGAAGCGCCAAGAACCGCGCGGCCACAGGGGCCGGCTATTTAATAGTACTTCTTCGGATTCATAGAGAGTATGTGTAACGTATTGCAATCTGCATTAGTCAAGTACACCGCTCGTCCGGCCCAGTAGTCAGCACCAGCTGTGCGACCATGAGAACCAACATCTCCTCCCCTTCAAACTCCACAGCAAGCTACGTTTTTAGTGCAGGGTGACAACTCGTAATAATTTGATACATAACAGACAGTAACTTTCACTGCACCTGCCTGTCGTTCCCATATGGATGGATTGTTTGTATGTACGATGGTTGAATGAAAAGTAATGCCTCCACCTTCGTTAATTGGGACTGGATAGGAATACCATAATAAATCAAACGTAGAAATAATCCTTAGACTGTGATCTTTAATTACCAAAATTCACTTTTCCACATTATCACCAGCCAATTGGATACCTTTCTGACAACAAAGAACAAGTTTCCACAACCACAGTCTCACAGTTCTCTCAACGTCTTCATCAGAAGCATAATGATGTCACACAGATCGTCTTTCATTATCGGAAAGAGATAGAAGTCAGATGGTGCTAAATCTGGACTGTATGGAAGATGCCGTACAGTGGAGAGATTCAGTCTCTGAAGTTCTGCTGTGGTGGCATGTGATGTGCGTGGTTTGGCATTGTCATACTGCAGGAAAACATTTTCCTTTTTTTTTTTGAACCCTTGTTAGCCATCGTTTCAGAGTTTGCAGCATTGTGATGTAATGCTCTGTAATTATTGTTGTTCCACAATCAAGGAAATCGACATGGAAAACACCGTCTGCGAGTATTGGGGCAAGGGTTGTTCTGGAACACTCTGCATTGTTACCAGATGTATCCAAGTTGGCGGCGATGATGTCATCCAAGATGGCGTCGTGTAGGCTTGGCAACAGCGCACGACGTCATTCAAGATGGCGGCTATGTCGTCATTCAAGATGGCGAATTTCGGCGGGAAGTTTGAATTTAGCCGAGGAGTTCGAATTTTGGCAGGAAAGTGCCACACCCAACCTCCCTAAGAAAAATGGTAGGAAGTTTAAATTACAACACGATAATGCAACACACCACGGTTATCTCTACTAAGCAAAGAAAATCGCGGGAAGATAGCTCACTTGGGCTACCTCCACTATCCCAAGTCACCCGACCGCCACTTCCTCCTATGAACTGGCGCCAAGTTTGAATTTTGGCAGTAAACAAAGATAACTTGTGGTTTCGCTAACAACCTAAGACAATCGCAGGAAGATAGGTCACTTGGCCTAACTCCACTAATCTAAGTCACCCAACCACCAACTCTTCCTACAAACTGGGGCCAAGTTTGAAAAGAAAGATCACTTGGGGTTTCACTACCAACTTAAGAAAATTGCTGGAAAGAAAGGACATTTGGACTAACCACAGTCACCCGACCGCCACCTCCTCCAGGAAAATGGCGACAAGTCATATTCCAACAGGATAATTCATCACACTGCAGTTATATCTACTAAGCTAAGAAAATCAGGGGAAGATAGGCCACTTAACCTACCTTCACTAACCTAAGTCATCCGACCGTCACTTCTTCCTATGAACTGGCACCAAGTTTGAATTTTGCCAGTAAACAAAGGTCAATTGCCATATCTCTACTAAGCTAAGAAAATGGGGCGAAAGAAAGGACACTTGTACTAACCTCTGTCACCCGACCGCCACTTCCTCCTAGTGATTCATGGGGAAAGGACTTGCACATAAGTCTTTATTTAATCATTTTCATGCAGTATGGACATCCAGTGTGTTCACTATGAGGCGTAGGACACATCGCCACCAGCAGAGGGCGCTCTCATTTGGGACGTAATCCAAGATGGCGTTAAATAGTGCATTCAACAAGTGCTCCAAACTCCAACTGACTTAGTACACAGAACCAGCACCAGAGAGAGCTGTCGTCCATGATGTCATCTAATGACACAACTACCGTTATTCAAGATGTTGGCATACATTGTGTACACCACGAGGCCTAGTACACATTGACTCCAACAGAGAGCACTACTGTGGACTTGGAATGAATTTTCGTGAATGCCACACCCACCTAAACTTGGAAGGAAATACTTAAACTCTCCACCATGATCCTCAGCCGACCGCCACGTACCCTACCAACAAATGTTGTCGGGCTAATGTACACTAATGTGCACTAAATTGTGCTAATGTGTACTAAAGTGAACTAATAAGCACTAACATGTAGTAATGTCCATAGTGAATGACGTCATCCAAGACGGTGGGGGGAAATGGCGGGAAAACGACTCTGCCTATGATGGACATAAGTTTTTATTTTGCAACCAATCACTTCACCATGAGATCTAGACTCCAACTGACCTAGTACACATTACTGCCACCAGAGGGTACTGTCATCCATTCTGTGATCTAATTCAAGATGGTGGTCTGTAGGGGGAAAATGGTGCAAAAATGACTCAGGCTGCACTGAGTTGCTGGGGAGAGTAAAGAAGCAGTGCACTCTATTTATTTTGGAATGTTTTGTTTAGGGATGGAGTCTATTTATCAAACTGACACATAGCACTCGCTCTTATGTGCTTCAGGTCACAATACACAGTATACAGACACTCAAGCAACTCCTAATTTTCCCAAATAATTTCAGTACAGACCAGCAAACTGTTTCTAAATAATGCAGCACAGTGATGTGTAGACATGCTCAGTACTCGTAAACTGTCCAAGTAACGCATTTCACAACCCACAGACCTGCTTGCAAAATAATGCAATCAACTCATGCAAGCACCCTCCGCCACCCCCTGTCCAGCAGAGGGCACAGGAGTTTAGCGGCAAACCCCGCCAAGTGACGCGGCCATCACCTGTCAAACCACGCACAGCTGCCCTCAAGCATGAGGTGGCGACATCCCATTCATACTTGACACTTGACAAAGTCCTATCCAAATGCATGTTCACCTAGACACCGGTGCAGACGCTGCCGGGGCGCGCACAGCCACAAGCCAACGCCGGACGCAGATGAAAGTTCCCCCTAACACAACATACGAGCTGCGTTCTACCGTGCATACCCGCAAAACGTCCACTTGGCGACTTGTCAACTAAAATGTTCTCAATGTTCTTCTTACGTCACATGGCTTTGTAAAAAATAACACCCAAGTCGACCTCTCGGGAATTGTATAGTGCCCTAGAAATAGTTAACGCTCGCTTCCTTGATGTCTCAGCTTGTATGCTGGAAATTCTTGCCCTATCAGAATCTGTTAACGAAAATAACAACGAATGAACTCTTCCCAGCGCTCCTAACTTTATATCCTTCATGCTCTCAACATACACAAATGTTCTCACCGCTATGTAGAGGCTCCTATATCCCAGCAGAAAAGATGTGAATAAATCGAGCATTATGGTTGGCTCTTATCGAATTTACCTGCCAAATTTCTGATGCCCCCGGAATCGAAGAACCGTCAGCCTTTTTTTTCCGCTTGGAGACGAGACTGTCAGGGTTATTTTACTAGACCAACGAATTGCAACGACAACTAAACCCCGCAAAGTGCCATAAGTATTGTCAAATATCGAAAGACTCTGAAACGTCCCCTTAGAACAATTTATACACGACTGTGCTTAAACTGACACACAATATTTTTAGCGCAACGCAATCTGACTTTCAAAAATCCCTGCAAAAGAATGGCCCTGACTAACATTAATCTATACCTTTCACAAATGACTTACCTCATCAAAAATCTCCGTTACTCGAACTACTGCAATACAGCGAGCGCCACTACTGCCAGCTAAATAAAAGATTCAAACTACGGAAGGCACTAACTACTGATAGGCATAGTTAGCAAATTAAAGATTTTAATAGAGAACAAACAATGTATTTACCTTAATGATCATAATATATATAGCAGTTCATGCACAAATTTCAAATCTCCGCCATTTCTCTCCCCACATCCACCACTGCTGGCGGCTCACCTCCAACTGCGCAACGCTACGCGCTGTTCACATCTAGCTGCCGCTGCCCAACACTACAATGGCAGACAACAATGCAAACTAGCTACAGACTGCACACAGCACTGCCAGTGATTTTCATATAGAGCGCTACGTAACGTTGCCAATAAGAAAACATAAACAGCCTACTTACAACTCTTAATCACGCTGCTCTCCCACCCAGAACAGGAGCTTGAATATTAGACCATGAAACCGACCTGCGACCCATCAGTATTAGAGATGGGGGATCCGCTCTTGAACTAATTCATAGAGTTGAATCTTTCAAAGGAGTGAACAGTCAGTGATTCAGAAAAAAAGAACGGTAGCTCCAAACGTTTCCCACAGCAGAGAGAGAGAGAGAGAGAGAGAGAGAGAGAGAGAGAGATGGAGCATATCAGCGGCGCCTCTGCTGGTCACAGCACAGTGCACGCCACACAACACAGCCAGCGCCGGCCTCTGCCCTGCTTCTACCTTGGCTGCCTGCATTGTGCAGTGCCCCATTGGATTTTGTGTTTCACATATGCCGTGCCGTCTCTGTGCGTCGTCTGCCACGCGCAGTGTCTGGCGCAGCTTAACTTCGCATCGCACTCTGTCGGCGATCGTTTCAGTCGCACGTCCTGCCCTGTGGGCAGTTGATGCGAACAACAGGACAGAGAGCCACCTAGCGGATAACATAGGAACTACTTGCAACAACCTGCTCGCAAGGGAACGGACGATTTGTCTCGGAGCGGGTGAGTTCAACGCTCCCCCCACCCTCGGAACTCGCCCGCTCAACGCTCACCCCACTGTCTCGACCCTAGCCAGAGCGTTAAGCAAAGCGACTCAGGTGTCACTCTGGTCTCTGCGGTCTCAGCTCACGCAGTAATACAGCTTGCGGCTCGACCTGCTCGACTCAGCGCCTCTGCATCGGAGTTCGTCCCTACTGGAAATTGTTCTTCGTAGTAATACCGCTATGTATATTACATTATTATGTTATGTATACATCAAATGTTTTTATTTTATTTTTATTTGTTTAAACTGATTAGATTAGGTTCCTGATGACTCCTCTTACTATAGGATTTTTATTATGGACACTCGAATTTACGCTTTAATTACGAGCGAACCGATAAACGTATCGCAAAATGTGATACACCAATATTTTCCTTGTTTTATTCTGCGTAAGGCTATATGCAGCACTTTCGTTTTACAGTCAAATTTATATATTTTTTTTTCTTATTCTGGTACGGATTTTGCGATTTTAGGCGTCTTCGGAAGGAAACGTTCACTTTAAAAATATATGGCTTGCGATGTATTTGTATGAGGTTAATGAAATTTTAATATATTATAGCCAAATATATTGTTAATGCAAATCTCAAGTTACAACATTTTCCGATCACCCAAAAAACCACGATAGTGCAAAATAAATCAATAATCAAAAACTTTGTCATATCGTGGAAATTTCAATAAACAATACAAAATTCTTACTCATTATCTGTGTTACTTCAAAATAGGATCAAATAAGATCAAAATACAGGTATAGTACTGGAATAAACCAAGTTTAAAGGGCAATGTGCTTTCCATTTATTTTCTATTGTAAATGAGTGGTGAGTCATGAAAAAGAGCTAATTCATTTCAGGGAGTGAACAGTTCTGATCCAATCTCTGAAAAGAACAGTTTTTCCCATCTCTAATCAATATATCAATGTGTACCCTACATAACGTCAAATACTTAAAGACTCCTACTCAATTACTGTGCTCCCCCACTGAGGACAGGAGCTTAATATTAGTGTGTGAAACCGAACTCCAACCCAGCTATATATCACCACGTACTGTGTCGATGTAGTAAACATGCAATTCATATCCTCTGCCAAACAAAATCATCCCTTTTACATCAGAGCACCCTCAGCGGACCGAAGTCACACTCAGAAGTGTTCTACAAATTCGCGATCGCCAGCCCTCAGTAAAAACACGTTACTGTTTCTGCTTCTTGCTTGCTCACTTTTCTATGCACATCTCCAGACTTGGGGATTACACGAACACACGTATTTTCACCATAATATTATACCATTTTCGCACTACTTTTCGATATCAAGCACTAGGCAGCATCCTACCGATCACTAGCACAACATAGTTCCCAAGCTAGACCTTGGAAATTATTTCTCTACAAACCCCAAACTTTTGCGAGGTGCAGTGTTTAAACCACTGAGTAACTAGAAACAAATAGAGGAAACTGAACTCTCGAACACCGAAGTCGGCTATGTAACATATTCCAAATCATTCCTATAATTCACAAGCCAACCAAAGTCTTTCCCATGTCTAGGGAACAGGCAAATGTGTCTTCCACACACCACAATTGATCTTATCTCAACTAAATAAAGACGCAAAATGTGCAGAAGCAGTCAACTGAACAATTTACATGGGAGGGAATAATGGTCCAGCGCAAATGCGCCATCTTCTCAGATTTCCATTGATCACAAAAGCCGCCCAACTCATACTAATTATTAGTTTGCTATTCGGTCGTCTAGAGGATGGGAAAGTAAACTCAGATACATTCCTATGCTCCAACAGGCCTCTGCATTTGGACGGTTGCTGCCGTTCATGGGAAATGTGAATCATTCCCACCACAGGCCATGCATGCACGGAATCAATCTAGAAAACCGGTCACATATATGTTTTATCATTATACTTACAATTAAATGTTACAATCGTGCTCTCATTGAATGGCATTCAACAATGAGCCAAGTATCGGAAATACACCCTGCTGTTGGCAGTGGCTATAGAAATTGAAATTCCTGCCATTTTCTTAGTTTAGTAGAGATAACCACGGTGTGATGCATTATCCTGTTGGAATTTGAACTCGACGCCATTTTTCTGGGGGAGGTGGCGGTTGGGTGACTGCAGTTAGTCCAAGTGTCCTCTCTTTCCAGCAATTTTTTTAGGTTGGTAGCGAAACCCCAAGTGACCTTTCTTTACTGCCAAAATTCAAACTTCGCACCAGTTTGTAGGAAGAGGTGGCAGTCGGGTGACTTAGACTAGTGGAGTTAGGCCAAGTATCCTATCTTCCTGCGATTTTACTAGGTTGGTAGCGAAACCACAAGTGACCTTTGTTTGCTGCGAAAATTGAAACCTGGCACCAGTTCATAGGAGGAAGTGGCGGTTGGGTGACTTGTGGTAGTGGAGGTATCCCAAGTGAGCTATCTTCCCGCTATTTTCTTTGCTTAATAGAGATAACCCAGATGTGGTGCATTATTGTATCGGAAAGACAGATTAGACACTGTAGGAGGTGGTGTCTTCATTGCAGTGACAAATATATTGTGTCTACTGAGGTCGAAGTACAGTGTGACTGTGAAGTTATCAAGACACGTTTAACAGGGCTAGGGGAAAAAGTTAATTGTTGGGTGTTATTACTGGCAACCAAGTTCCACCATGACAGTTCTAGAATCATTCAAAGGGAGTCTACATTCAATATCGCAGGAGTACCCGGATCATGCTATATTAGTCGGAGGCGACTTCAACCTACCTGGGATGTCTGTGGATTCATTACTGGTGGTACAGACAAGCTGTCATGTGAATTTTTTTTTAACACATTAGCCGAAAACTGTCTTGAGCAGCTAAATCGACAGCTAACGCGTAATGGAAATATTTTAGATCTGGTAGCCACAAACAGAGCAGACCTCATTGACAGAGTCAGTGTTGAGACAGGGATTAGTGATCATGATGTTGTCATTACCACTATGGTTACGAAAGTTAAAAAGTCGGTCAAGAAGGCTATGAGAGAATTCTTACTAGAAAGAGCAGATAAGTAGTTGTTAGCTTCCCACTTAGTAAATGAATAGACTTCACTTACTTCCAGTGCGATGGACGTGGAAGAATTATGGGCAAATTTTAAACACATTGTAAATTACGCATTGGATAAGTATGTGCCGAAAAAGTGGGTTACGGACAGAAAAGACCCACCTTGGTTTAACAGTGCAATTCGGAGAATGCTCAGGAAGCAAAGACAGTTGCACTTGCGGTACAAGAAAGATCGGGAGAATGAGGACAGGCAAAAGTTAGTAGAGATTCATGCTGCTGTAAAAAGAGTGATGCGCGAAGCGTACAACCACTACCACCATCATACCTTAGCAAATGACCTTGCTGAAAACCCAAGGACATTCTGGTCTTACGTAAAATCGGTAAGCAGGTCGAACGCTTCCATCCAGTCACTCACTGATCAGTCTGGCCTGGCAACGGAAGACAGCAAAACGAAAGTTGAAATTTTAAATTTAGCATTAGTTCTTTCACGCAGGAGGATCGTACAAATATACAGCCGTTTGAGTCTCATACAAATTCCCGTATGAAGGACATAGTGATAGACATTCCTGGGGTTGTGAAACAGCTGAATGGGTTGAAAATAAATAAATCGCCAAGTCATGATGGGATTCCAATTCGGTTTTACAGAGAGTACTCTACTGCACTGGCTCCTTACTTAGCTTGCATTTATCATGAATCTCTTGTGAAACGTA
This sequence comes from Schistocerca cancellata, assembly GCF_023864275.1. Classification (NCBI taxonomy): domain Eukaryota; kingdom Metazoa; phylum Arthropoda; class Insecta; order Orthoptera; family Acrididae; genus Schistocerca; species Schistocerca cancellata. Next base: position 20,457,802 of record NC_064628.1, on the reverse strand, counting down.
AAGCGACTGGAAAAAAGCGCAGGGGACGCCTGTATATAAGAAGGGTTGAAGGACGGATCCTCAAAATTAGAGACCAATATCCTTAACATCGGTTTGTTGCAGGATTCTCGAACATATTCTCAATTCGAATACAATTTCCTTGAGACACAGAAGTTGATGTCCATGCATCACTCCTGCAAAACGCAAATCCCACTTTATTCACATGATATCTTGCGAACCATGGATGAAGAGTATCAGACGGATGCCATATTCCTTGACTTCTGGAAAGCGTTTGACTCAGTGCCCCACTGCAGACTCCTAGCTAAGGTACGAACATATGGGATTGGATCGCTCTAAGCTTGTTGTGTTGACACCAGTGCCTACCAATTTAAATTGTATATTACAGCACTGAGGATGGTCACTAAGTGATCGAAAATCGATTTTGCGGTTAATAAAACACAAAAATACGACCAATGCTGTCTCTCCTTCCAAGTATATCCATTATCTGCTCGTGGTGCACAGGACACTCCATGGAGTCGCCAATCAATATACAATGCAGAGTGTTCCAGAACAGCCTTTTCCCCAATACTTATGCGCCCCCAAACACAGTGGCCATGATTTTTCTAATTGAGGGCTTCGTCTTGAATTTCATTTTCTAGGTAGATTCTTTCTGGGTCATAATGGTGTTCCCATATTCCGTCTCCTGTCACAACTGAATAGAGAAAGGCGTCACCGTCATTCTCGTAAGGCAAGAGGAGTTCCTGGCAAATTTCAAGTCTGTGTGCTTTCATTTCAGGAGTCAGCATCCAGGGTACCCATTGTGCACAGATCTTGCAATAGCCCAGCAAAGGCAATAATGTGATCCACACGTTCTTGGGAAATGCTTGCAATTTCTCTTTGAGTGATACCACGATTGTGCTGAATCAGTCTGTCAACTCGGTGGTTGCTGTCACAGGATGTCCAACTCTTTGTTGGTTACGCAGGTCACATGGTCCCGCCTCAACATCTTTAAACTTACTCGCCCAACGACGCGCAGTAGTCACATCAAAACAATCACCATAAACTGCTTTCATTCTCTGATGAATCTCCTTTGGTGTGACACCTTCTGCTGCCAAGAATTCAATGACTACACATTGCTTAAATCGCATTGACCAACCGTCTGCACACGGTTCCCTACTTTGCACTGTAACAACACAACCATTCAGTGCTAAGGCTTCCTGCCAAATGGAGCTGTAAACAAGAGGCTATGGAACAAGCTACTAACTGCTGCGTACAAATGCTGCCAACTATTGAAGAGTTACTGAAGGTGGAGGTATTTCTTTTCAGTCAACCTTTGTATGTAATTGATAGCAGAAAAAAAGAAAAAAATCCTGAAAAGTATGGAGTAGGCTTTCACAGCCGGAATTAGCTCCAACTAAAACTTCTCTCATCTCAGTCCATAGTTAATATGTGAAACTTCTCCTAATGTTTCGTGTCCGACGGAGGGAGATGAAGCGGTGGAGTGCATTGTTGGATGTGACAGACAAGAACTGACAAGAAACGTCGTGGCAGGTTAAAACAGTGTGCCAGACCAAGACTCGAAATCGGGATCTTTGCCTTTCGTGGGCAAGAGCTCCACCGACTGAGTCACCCAAGCATGACTCACGACCCATCCTCACATCTTTAATTCTGCCAGTACCTCGTCTCCTACCTTTCAAACTTCACAGAAGCTCTCCTGCGAACCTTGCAGAACTAGCACTTCTGGAAGGACTGACAGTATTGTAATAGTAGCAGAATAGTTATAATTTGTAAAAGGTGTAATTTTTACTTATAATAGAAACAGTTTCTAATTATTATTATTATAGTTATTATTAATTGAAGAAATAGTTATGTGAATGTAAAAATGTGATGGCAATTAGTATTGTGTAGGTGGTAATAATGTAAATTGCATAATGTGTGTAAGAAGCAATACAATCTGTGTTTAAATTACAGGTAATAGGTTTAAATTTGTGTAAGAGACAAAGAAATGTTTTATTGTTTGCAGTTTAATAAACTATGTTATTAGCATCATCTGTAATTTCAGAGAATCCTTGTTGTCAATAGTTATTAATTATGTATGGCAGTTAATTATATGCAAATTGTGGGCAACAGGAGCAATTTTTAATACTTTGACTAGTGCGATCTGTTTGGAAATGGGCTCTCTTTAAAAGATCCAGATGCAGTATTTAGAAATGGAACAGGAACTTGCAGGGAACTCATATTGAATGGGATCCAATGTAGCAGGTGAAAAGTGTAAATAATTCTGTAACATTTTCTTTATTGATTTTTTACCCTTTGTGAAGTAATTTTCCCAAAGTGAGCTTTAAAAATTACGTCATTAAATGTTTACAGTCAACAGGAATCAGAACATTCAATAAAATAAAGAGGGTGCTGTATGCCTCAGAGCCTCCAGAAACCCTGTGGATAAGTTACATTACAAGTAAGACTCTAGCATATATTTATAGGGGCCCAAAAGATGTAGACACACTTTGATATTTACTATCTTTGGAACAAAATGATGTATTGTTGAAATTTTGCATGGTAGTGCACTCCATAGTTTTTTCAATCTTGGCACGTGTTTTGCAGCAGATGACAGTGCAGCAATGAATGAAGTAAGACTGTCGTTTGAGCAGTGCAAAGCCATATGGAATTGATACTGGACGTATGAGAACAGAATGGAGGTACAATGGCAATGGCGTAACGTGCTCAAAACTCATTCACCAACACGTACAACAGTTTATCGTAGTCAGGATAAATTTGAAGCAGATGGTACTGTTCAGGATGTGCGTAAGGAAAAGTCTGGCGAACTCCATAGTTTTTTCAATCTTGGCACGCGTTTTCCAGCAGATGTCAGCGCAGCAATGAACGAAATAAGACTGTCGTTTGAGCAGTGCAAAGCCATATGGAATTGATACTGGACGTATGAGAACAGGATGGAGGTACAATGGCAATGGCGTAACGTGCTCAAAACTCATTCACCAACACATACAACAGTTTATCGTAATCATGATAAATTTGAAGCAGATGGTAGTGTTCAGGATGTGCGTAAGGAAAAGTCTGGCGAACCAAAAATATCAACAAGTCCATCACTGCTGTGATGCAACATTTCACTGTGTTACCTCAAAAATCTGTGAAGCAGTTGAAGCAGAGTGTACGTGAAAGCAGGGTAAGCTGATCAACCACATGACGAATTCTGAAGGTTGCAAAGTGAAAAGTGTACATTCCAAGATCACTGCACGCTATGAATGAGGACGTGCTGGATTGAAGAATGGAGTACTGTGGTTGGTTTGAAGGCATACTGTGCACGGATGAACAGTGTGCAGGGATCTGGTCTGATGTGGCTATTCAACAGTACTGTAACCACCACAACTGTGTGGACTGGGTTCCTGAAGATCCTCACATTCACATGGACAAAAATATTAATCTACCAGGTGTTAATGTGTGGTGTGGTCTGTCATCATGCAGTTTGATTGGCCCATTCTTTGAAGGTGCCATAACTGGGCCCTCTGTGTGTATATGAATGTACTTTTCAGAGGGTATAATTTAATCTATGCATCGATTCAAGAATAATAAGCAATATTCTGGATTTGATTTATTTTTGGGTGTGGCAAAGGCTTTATACAAGAAGTTATGAGTGTCATTAGTCGACAGTTATTCATGCTAATCTTTTGCGTGTGAGTCATCTCTGTAGCTGAGCAACTGGCATAGATGGCTGTCATGCAGAGGACCTGGGTCTGATTTTCAGTGCTGCCCCAAGGACTTTTCCTTGGTGGGCTAACAAATATTGGGTGCATTCAGTGTCATGTTGCCAACTGAGGCGCTGCTTGATTGAGACGTAGCGGCTCCGTGGTCTGGAAAGTCGGTAAAACGGCCTAGAGAGCTGTGTGTTGACTACATGCCCACCATACCGCATCATGCAAGAAGGTGCGAAGTACACAAGCAGTTGTATCAAGGGGTATGTCGTTTGATGTATAAATGTCAATGAGATGAGGTGAATTGCGGAATCTTTATCTTTCGATGTACTGTCATCCTCCCTTTTGGATAATATGATGCTGGTAACTTTCAGGCAAGGTCCATTTATGTGCGATAGAATAAAATCAGTTTTTTCATGCCTTGTATGCTATGCCTTCATTTATTGAAAAGTATCATCAGTGGCATGAAATTATACATATCTATGTATATACTATTTTGATTAACATGTTAGATATTGATGTGTAACAGCGGGACCTTACAGGGAACTAATATTGAATGAGGTTCATTGTATCAAGTGAAAGGTATGAACAATAAATTTAACGTTTTCCTAAGTCCGTTTCTTGCCCCATTTGAAGCAGTTTTTCCAAAGTGAACTTTAAAAATTTTCATTAAATGTTTACAATCGACAGTAATCAGAAAATCCAACAAAACAAGACACCATATGGATACGTTAAACTATCTGGAGCACATTAATATGCTAAACAGTATGATTAAAAACAGTATGTTCGTCAAGTCTGAAAAGTGACAGCTCAAAGAATGAAGTAAAAACTTTTTCGAAAATAATAGAAAGCGAGATTGGTAAGCACAATGGACAAAAGAGAAATGTACTTTAATCGCAGAAACGCAGCGGCAGTATCATCTATTCTTCACATTTGCAGTAATCGTTTCACTACAGCAGCTGTTCGGATTGGTTGTAAGGAATTTGTTACTAAGGCGGTTTGTCTCCAGCAACAGCTATAGACAACAAAATTAACCAGATTTGTGTAATCCTAATAACTTTAAACGAATTAGAAAAATGTATCAGAAAAATAAAAATCGGAAGCCCACTGGTGTGGACAATTTATCTAACAAAGTTCTGAAGCACTACTGTACATTCATAAGTCAAGTATCATCTATTCAATGAATTGAGCAACTGAAATACAGCCAGATGGGGTGGGAGAGCGGTTCCAGGCTCTACAGCCTGGAACTGCGCGGCCGCTACGGTCGCAGGTTCGAATCCTGCCTCGGGCATGGATGTGTGTGATGTCCTTTGGTCAGTTAGGTTTAACTAGTTCTAAGTTCTAGGGGACTGATGACCTCAGAAGTTAAGTCCCATAGTGCACAGAGCCATTTGAACCATTTTGAACTCAAATACACTCTCATAAAATCACTTTACAAGAGAAGTAATAAAACAAAGGTGTTCAAATTTTGTACAGTTACACCATTGACGAACATTTCTAAATTTTTTGAAAAGCTCGTGTACAATAGATTTATGGAATATCTTATCGCAGCATGCTCAACAAAAACCGATTTGGATTTCAAAAAGTCATTGCAATGTATTGCAAAACAGGTACTTTATAGCTGCCTTTTTAAATAAGTGTATTTTTGGAATTTCTTTAATCTCTTTTGGTAATTTATTGTACAGTTTTATTCCTTGGTAGAAAATGCTGTTTTGAGTTTTATTTTTATTTTTTCATGGCAAATGTAAGTTGAGTCTATCTCTTGCTGCATGGTCTTGGACAGAGCTGGTTATGCAGTAAATACCATTGTCATTTTTGATGTGTACAACTGACTTGTAAAGGTATTCACATGGAGCAGTTAAAATCCCCAGTGCCCTGAACAGATCTTTACAATGAGCTCGACTAGTATTTTTTGGTTATTATTCTTATGTCTCTTTTCTGGAGTTTGAAAATTGTGTTTATATTTTGTGCATTTATTCCCCAAAAAAGAATCCCATAGATAAGAATTGAGTGTGCATATGCATAATATGTAACTAGAAGAGACTGCATGTTACACACTGATGATAGTATTCTAGGGGCATAACATGCTGATGACATTCTGTATGCAAGTACCTTTGTGTGTTCACACCATTTCAACTAAAAATGGTTCAAATGGCTCTGAGCACTATGCGACTTAACTTCTGAGGTCATCATTCGCTTGGAACTTAGAACTACTTAAGCCTAACTAACCTAAGGACATCACACACACCCACATAGCGGTCTTTCGGTTCCAGATTGTAGCGCCTAGAACCGCACGGCCACTTCGGCTGGCCCATTTCAACTGAGAATCCATATTCATTCCTAGAAATTTTGCATTTGTTACACAGTCTAGAGATGTGCTATCTACATTTAATTTAACATTGCCATTTTTCCTCTTCAAACTGAAATTCATGGCATTAGTTTTCTTTATGTTCAATGTCACTTTGTTACTTATTGACCAATCATAAACTTCCTTGAGAGTTTCATTTGCTTTTTCTGCAAGGAGTTCTTTTGTTTTGTCAGTGACTATAATATTGCTGTCATCAGCGAAGAGGATTTTTTCACCATGAGTAACACTACTGGGAAAGACATTGATGTATATCAAGAACAGTATTGGTCCTAATATGCTATCTTGCGGAACCCCTATATTAATGTATTTTGGTACTGATTAGTGTTTTACCAAATGTTTAGATCTATTTGAAGTGTGTGTTATCCCTACTGTTTCTACCCTATCTGTTAGGTCAGATCTAAACCAGTCGTTAGCTACCTCTCTTAGTCCTAATGCTTCTAATTTATTTAATAGAATCTTGTGGTAGACTGTATCAACCGCCTTAGAAATATCCAAAAAGTATGCCTGTGACACACTCATCTTTATCAAGAGCATCAAGTACAACTTTTGTAAATTCTGCTTTTGCCACTTCGGAAACCAAACTGTGATTCGCTTAACAGATTGTATTGATTCGTATAATTCATTATTCTGTCTTTCATAATTGCTTCTATTATTTTTAAAAATACTGACAGCACAGAAATGGGCCGGTAATTTTCTATGTCTTCTGCATTACCTTTTTTAAGCAAAGGTACAACTCTTGTCTGTTTTAACTGCTCTGGAAATGTCCCTGATGTGAAGGATTCATTTATTATATTTATTAAGGGGCCTTGTATAATCCCTGTGCATTGTTTCGGTACACACATTGGTACTTCATGTAAGCCTACTGACTTTTTATTTCTTAATTTTTGAATTGTTTTACTGACTTCATTCTCTGTGGTTAGAAGGAACATCATTGTATTTAGTGCAACATTATTTACAGGTGTTATATTTGATTGGCGGAATTTTTGCTGTAACTTCTCTGCAATACTTAAAAAATGCTCGTTTACATAGTTTGCTAAGATGTGTGGATCATTTATTACTTTATCCCCAATATACGCCATCGATTTCTCGTCTTCGTCATATTTGGTAACTATACAGCAAGTAGTTGTTACATGTGACATGTTCTATATCCGAGTAATGCAGTTCCAAGGAACAGATCCAAGGAACAAGAAATGAATGAAATAAAATATAAGTAATCGCTATACGCTCTCTCTATCGCTTCCTCCAGAATATCGATACATACAAGTCGATCAAGTTCTCGTTCGATATGTATTTCACGTTTGTTTATTTAGTTGACATGTGACAGCAAAATATATTCTTTTCCGTGTTTGTGTGTTTATGCAGTATTTATGTTTCATACACTGGAGTTTTGTGACAGATGAAATAAAATTTTCCGAAATTATGACAATGATTATGACACTTTAGTCATCGTTTTGTATACTTACAATGTGATTAATGAATGCACCAAACAAAAACGAGCAGAAGGAAAGTCACACTTCAGACAACATTAAATATTATCGTAGGCGAATGGTGAGTTGCGAATATGAATATTTGATGAATGGGTTAAGTGAGAGAAACAATTTGTTAAATGGATAAATGATTTGCCGTCCGGTTAGTTCTGTATGTGTGGCGGAATGTTATATTAATGAGTTAGTTTCTTTGCTTTCTGTTGTCATTACGTTAAAACGGTTTACATTAATTCAAGAGTAGCTGATAGTTAATTTGTTTCTAAATGTCGAAAATTAGAACCAAGTATTAGTTAAAGGTCTTTCCAGTTAAATCCACACTGGACGACTAAGATGGACTAGATCATCTACCGGTTCTATAGGTTTTTTTGTCTTTTCAATTTCTCTTAGTACGCCATAGAATTTCATATTTCATGGGTACTCTGTCGATTAATTCACATAAATTTATAAGGATTATTTGTGTATGTGTAACACTATACCAACCTCTTTTTGTAGGAATATGTTGATCGCAATGTATTAGAAATAGATTTTTTTCACGGAAAAATCTCCAAATCTCTTTTTTTAACCGAGAAACGGTAGAGTGGGCTGGACAGCTGAACTCAAACCGTAACCACGTATTTCCTTCCCGCCCAAAATATTATGAGTGACAGATTTTAAACTTTCTTTCTCCACGCTCCGTCGTAACACATCATGTGAACTTGCTTCAACTTGAGGGCTACAGATTCTATTCAAATTCAGGAAGCGATTCAATATTTAATGCGTCAAGGGCTTTAGTCCTTGTAACCCTTTGTTTTACGATTATGTATCCCGAATACGTTTGAGTTTCCCAAATTTCTTTGCTTTATCACAATCTGCTTCTAATTTATCATTAAATTACACATCCATTCAAAAGTCACTTTACACCATACTGTGCGAATGTTTCCCTGTATTTGTCACAAGGAATCTGCTCATGACCTGTTAGCACATAATAATGAAACACCCTTTACTCCCTCACTCTGCAGCTATCTACGTATGTTACCATAAGGTACAGGAAGATTTAGATGTGAACTATGTTGTTTTTCATAGAATTTTTAATTCAGTGCAAGAAAATCACAGCCACATTAAGTGTGAAATGGTATAATAAAAATTAAGCTATTGTATGCCTTAATCTCAAAATTGTGATGGGGCTTTCTGAAACAAATCGAGAAAAAATATTTGTTCATTCCACATACATGTCACATAATGGCCATGATGCTTATACTAGAATTGAATGGAAGGCATTATTTACTGTGCACCGTCTGACGTACATTGACTGTAGTATCTGGTGGATTACGTATAGTTGTATGCATATAGGCTACAGAAATTATTTAGAAGGGAGAACTTTTGTAATATTCTTCATAGGTAATACTCCTGTTTGTGATTGTGTGGTATTCTAGTACTGTTCTAAATTAAGGAATGCATAAGGGGCAGATAGAGTTATAGCATGCTAAAGTTAGGTACAGCCTAATTTTTGTTCTTCAAAAAATATAATTTAAGGTAATTACATGAGTTTATTCTGTGAAAAAATATACGTATCGGTATTCGGGAGTGCACACAATTGAATAAATAACTAATTTGCACTAAGTTGCACTAGATCATTTATAGCAATAACACACATATTCTGACACAGAACCACACAGATACCCAAACGCACACTCCTGTGACGATGGCAAGTCTTGCATAGCCACGGGAACCTACGTTTTGGTACCAGTGTGGTTGTGTGGTGAGTGTGTGTTCTATTGTTAGGATAAGAACTAGTGCTCAAAGCTAGTGTGAGTGCTGTTTTGTCCACTGTAGATGAGTAGTTGCCTTTCCCTTATTTTACATACATACACTATGTGATGAAAAGTATCTCGAGACCCCCAAATTCATATGTTTTTCATATTAGGTGCATTGTGCTGCCAGGTACTCCGTATCAGCGACCTCAGTAGTCATTAGACATCGAGAGAGAGCAGAATGGGACCCTCCACAGAACTCGCAGACTTTGAATGTGGTCAGGCATTGGGTGTCACTTATGCGATATGTCTGTACACGAGATTTCCACACTTGTAAACATCCCTAATTCCACTGTTCCTGATGTGATAGTGAAATGGAAACGTGAAGGGACATGTACAGGGTCAATCCATATGAAGTGGTCCAGTGATGGTTGCTTGACCATTTTTAAATATTTTAATTTTTTTATATGTGATTGCCCTATATTTGAGAAGTTCAAAACAGTTTTTTAAAATAATTTATCTTGCACCTTTACTGGATGTTGGCCATTTTTATTTGTTGGTCCGCCACGATTTTTCAGTCTGGAGACATTAGCGAAAATTTGGATATCTCTGCACTGGGTTAAGTTACAACATTGCAATTGACATGATTGTTTTTAGAAAAGTGTCCTCTACAACATTGTCTATTATACGAAATACCCTAAATTCAAAAATAATCGCTCAAAATGACCTCCAAAGTTGGGTATCCAAATTCTCAAAAATCCACTTTTTAGGCCCAAAAATAACAAACAAGGCATGATTTATGAGAGTCTATTTTTTTCCTATAGTTAGATAACATACACTACTAGCCTCATATAGAGCAAGAACACTTAATTTTTTATGAATTTTTGATATTAGATTTTTTGTAAAGTTTGGGGTTGGTTATCTCAGGTGGGACTGAATATAAAAATATGATTTTTCACAGTTTGTGCACCTATGTGATAGCAATGTACTGTAAAAATTTCAACATTGATATCTGACTGTGAACAAAGATATGAATTTTTGAAAATGAGGATATAATTCACATTACTCTACAACTGATCTTAGGGCTGTTGCCTATTTAAGTGGTTTATTGTTTCTTTGTAATAAAATTTAATTGTGACATATTTAGTTAACACCATCACCCAATATTCATCTAGTTTATTTATTTTTAATAATGCAATATTAAACAATAGGAGCTTTTGCTTTTGTTCTATGGTAATAAAAATACCCATGTATGTTTAGGTTTATTGTCAATAAAGAAGTACATTATTGCTGGGTGTGGCATTGTGGAAGTACATTATTGCTGTGTGTGGCGTTGTTGTAGTCAGTATGTTCTGAAACCTCTGTTGAAGTGGATGTACATACTTCGAGAGTGTAGGGTGTGTTAAGTGCTTTGTTCTGTGTGTAATTTGTAATTAATTTTGAGAGATTAACTGGAATGCAATAACATGGATGAAAAGTGCTCTGTTGGATGGATAGCAAGTGAAGTGTGTCACAAAACAATTTACGGTTCAGTTTCAAAAAACTTGAAAAATGTCAATGACTTTGATGAAGTTCGACAAACTTTGTTTAAATTCCGAGTAAGTTCTTCTGTAACATCAGTGTGTGAGTATCATGAGAAGAAATATATTCTGAAGTACAATCACATTTTTGGAAGAAAGTGCTGTGATCTACTTAAAGTTCATAAATAGCCTATTAACTAAACGTTTGAGGGAAATAAAACTTGAACATTTTTCCTTGTTATGTGAGAGTGAAACAGCTTCCCAAGTGAAACGTAATGTGATTCCTGGAAATTCTCTGTGCCCAAATTGTTACTCAAAAATATGTGTTGTGAAAATCCAGAGCGAGAATCATGTAACCTTGTTAATGACATCTATATTCCTACTGAGGAAGCTGTTAGCATATTGGATTTTGCTTGTTCTAAGTTAGACGTATCTCATGCATCGAAAATAATAAAATTAAGTAACAGAAAAAGAAAAGCAGCTATTGAAAATAAGGTTCAACGATTTTCAGACAAAATTAGAAGAGACTTGGAATTGTGCTTTAATAATACAGATACTGTACCAACATTATTTCTAAAGAAGAAGGAAACCTACCACCAGCAACATCTGACACTGAATATTTGAGCTTAATAGATAAATTAAAATTAAATGTTCAATGACATCTAAAGAAGAAAAAGTTAAAATTTTAAGTTTGCTCCCTGACTCATGGTCAAGAGAAAAAATAGTTCATGAATTCATTGTTTCTCATTGTTTGGTTAAACTAACCCGAAAATTAGTGAAAGAGAAAGGCATTCTTCCAGTTTTAGGAAAGAAGAAAGGAGTAGGTATAAGTGAAGATTAGATTTTAGATTATATTAGATTAAGTATTCATTCCATAGACCCATAAAAGAGGGAATCATCCCGGGTGTGGAATATGTCAGACAAACACGTTACAAAAATGTAATTTGAATTACTTGAGTTTCATTAATGTTAATGATCCCCAGTCAGTAAACAGTAAAATTCTGTACATTAATTAAATTTAAACTTCTAATATTTACAGGTTTAATACTTACATCTGCTTTCATTAAATCCATCATTCAAGCATTTGCCAGTTTCTTGGCTATTACAACCAAAACAATTAAAAAGATCCAGCAGTTTTTTTGAAGATGATGAAAATAGTAGAATGTGCCCAGGTTGCAAAGATAGCAAAAGAGTTGTTATAAATGGAGTTAAAGTAACAAAGCATAAATGACCAATGCTGTCAAATTTAAATGAAATTTATGTAGCTTTCAAAAATTCTCATCCCAAATGCAAAATTGGAAGGTCAAAATTTTGTGACCTCTGCCTGAAGTGGTGTATTTTGGCTGGATCCTCAGGGACACACTCTGTATGTGTTTGTTTATATCATCAAAATGTCAAACTGATGATTGTGGGTGCATAACTCAGTGATCTTAACTACAAACAGTTACTAGATTTAATGGTATGTGACACTAACAGTTATGAATGCATGATGAGTTTGTGTAATAAATGCCCTGGTAAGGAAAACGTTATTGAACTGTTTCACGAATATGAGGAGGAAATGCCAGACAGTACAAACAGTGGGTCACAACTGACAGGGCAGAAATGATAACAGTGGTTAAATCTCAGGAAGAGTACTTGGAATCTTTAATTGATAACTTAACAAAAACTCAAAAGTCACCACTATGTTTCTAAATCCAAAGTAAGTTTTTAAAGGACAAAAAAGCACAACTTCATGAAACTGAATGCAAAGTGCTAGCTGATTTTGTGGAAATTTTTACATTTGTGATTGAGAATGCAATACAAGGGTTCTACTGGGTCAATGACCAGGCAACAGTGCATCCATTTATTCTCTACTTTAAAAATGAGAAAGATGAAGTTTGCAGCTCTTTAATTTGCATTCTAAGTGACTACTTGGAGCACAACACTTTGGCTGTACATGTGTTTCAAAAGTATGTAATAAATTACATAAAAACCGAGCGAGGTGGCACAGTGGTTAGACACTGGACTCGCATTCGGGAGGACGACGGTTCAATCCCGCGTCCGGCCATCCTGATTTAGGTTTTCCGTGATTTCCCTAAATCACTTCAGGCAAATGCCGGGATGGTTCCTCTGAAAGGGCACGGCCGACTTCCTTCCCCATCCTTCCTTAATCCGATGAGACCGATGACCACGCTGTCTGGTCTCCTTACCCAAACAACCAACCAACCTAAATTACATAAAAGAAAATTTTCCCTAGGTTGAGAAACTGATATACTTTTCAGATGGAAGTGGTAGTCAGTATAAGAACAAAAAGAATTTTTCAAATTTGTGCAACCACAAAGTAGACTTTGGGTTGGAGGCTGAATGGCACTTTTTGCATCTTGCCATGGTAAAAATGCATGTAATGGAGTAGGAGGTACAACAAAACATGAAGTAAATAAAGCCAGCCTACAAAGGCCAACTACAGACCAAATGCTCACAGTACAGGATATATTAGTCTTTTGCAAGGATAATATTAAAGGCATTACATATTTTCTGATAAAGAAAGAAGTGGTTCTGCATATGAAAACACCACCACAAACCAAGTTTGAAAACTGTGTAGCTATAAACGGAAGAAGGCATTTTCACAAATTCCTTGACATTGCAGAAAAGTTTGATGTTATGTACCGTAACACGAGAAACCGAAATTTATTGGGTTCATTGTGTCAGTAAAATCACATCTCTGTCTTTAACGTTGAATGACATAGCGGCATGTGTGAATGATGGACAGTGGTGGCTTGCAGAGGTTGAAAGAATAAGTTTGGAGAACAATGATGTTTTTGTGCATTTTTACTACCATGCTGGTCCAAGAACATCATTCAAGAAATCTACTAGTGATAAAGTTTGGATACCAATGAAAAAAGGTTTTAAGGAAACTTCCAGTGCTTGAACGTACCACAGCAACTGAGAGGTCTTCTTCTATATCAAAGAAACTCTGAAGAAATAAGTGTTCTTAACATTCACCACCAGTTTTAGGAACAGTCGCATCTCAAAGGATGTTAACTGAAAATATTTATTTTTAGTATGTCAAAATAATATAAATGTTACTTTCAGTAATGCTTCCACTTTTTGTGTATAATTCAGTACCTTACTTCAATAATAATTGATTATATCCCACCAGTATCACATATGAATAGACTACAGCCATAAGATCAGTTGTAATGTGAAGTATCTCCTCATTTTCAAAAATTCATATCTTTGTTCACAGTCAATGTTGAAATTTTTACAGTATGTTGCTATCATATAGGTGTACAAACTGTGCAAAAATCATATTTTTATATTCAGTCCCACCAGCCGGTGTGGCCAAGTGGTTCTAGGTGCTTCAGTCTGGAACCGCGCGACTGCTACGGTCACAGGTTCGAATCCTGCCTCGGGAACGGATGTGTGTGATGTCCTTAGGTTAGTTAGGTTTAAGTAGTTCTAAGTTCTAGGGGACTGATGACCTCAGATGTTAAGTCCCATAGTGCTCAGGGCCATTTTATTCAGTCCCACCTGAGATAACTAACCCCATACTTTATAAAAAATGAAAATTTTTGAATTTCAAAACTTCATAAAGAATTAAGGAAACATTTGTAAGTGTTCTTGCTCTATATGAGGCTAGTAGTGTATTATATCTAACTATAGGAAAAAAATAGACTCTCATAAATTACTCCTTGTTTGTTATTTTTGAGCCTAAAAAGTGGATTTTTGAAAATTGGGATACCAAACTGTGGAGGTCGTTTTGACTGGTTATTTTTTAATTTAGGGTATTTTGTGTAATAGATAATGTTGTAGAGGACTCTTTTCTAAAAACAATCATGTCAATTGCAATGTTGTAACTTAACCCAATGCAGAGATATTCATATTTGTGCTAACGTCACTAAACTAAACATCATCACACGTTTACAAACTGAAATGGCCGCCATTCCTTAAAGGTGAAAGGTAAAATTTTTCTAACAACTATTTTGAACTTCACAAATATAGGGTAATCACATATAAAAAATTAAAATATTTAAAAATGGTCAAGCAACCAACTTAATTTTTATTGGACCACTTTATTTGGATTTACCCTACAGCACGAAAGTGTACAGGCCAACCTTGTCTGTTGACTGACAGAGACCACCAACAGTTGAAGAGGGTCATAATGTGTAATAGGCAGACATCTATCCAGACCATCAGTCAGGCGGGAGGTGAGAAAACTTGGATTTCATGGTTGGGTGTATGCTCATAAGCCACACAATAGGCCGGAAAATGCCAAATGTCGCCTCACTTGCTGTAAGGAGCTTTAACATCGGACAATTGAACAGAAAAATAACGCTGTGTGGAGTGAGGAATCACTGTACACAATGTGGCAATCCGATAGCAGGGTGTGGATATGGCAAATACCCAATGAATATCATCTGCCAGCATGTGTAGTGCCAACAGTAAAATTCAGAGGCGGTGGCGTTATGGTGTGGTTGAGTTTTTCGTGGAGGGGCTTCCACCCCTTGTTGTTTTGTGTGGCACTATCACAGCATAGGCCTACATTGATGTTTTAAGCACCTTCTTACTTCCCCCTGTTGAAGAGAAATTCGGGGATGGCGATTTCATCTTTCAACATGATCAAGCACATGTTCATAACGCATGGCCTGTGGTGGAGTGGTTACGGGACAATAACATCCCTGTAATGGCCTGGCCTGCACAAAGTCTTGACCTGAATCAATAGCACACCTGTGGGATGTCTTGGAACCCCGACTTAATGCCAGGCCTCACCGACCGACATTGATACCTCTCCTCAGTGCAGCACTCCAGGAAGAATGGGCTGCCATTACCCAAGAAACCTTCCAGCACCTGATTGAACGTGTGCCTGTGTGAGGGGAAGCTGTCATCAAGGCCAAGGGTGGGCCAACACCATATTGAATTCCAGCATTACCGATGGAGGGCGCCATGAACTTGTAAGTCATTTTCAACCAGGTGTCCGGATATTTTTGATCACATAGTGTAGTGCTTTGTAAATGCCACAATTAACAATTAAAATTTTACCCCGCAGTAATGTTGAATTTCATGGTTTAATAAACATTTTGCAATTATTCTCTGTGGGTTTCATAGCTATAATTGGTGTATCATCTGAAAATTAACAGGATTAATGCAGAAGACGAAAACTTATTGGGGAATCCATTTTATAAATATACATTCTCAGAAAATCAGCTTTGAAGTTTGAATAATTTAACGGATTACAGAAGTGTGTGAAACCACCTGACACGTTCCACATCACTATGAAGTGTCGTATTCCTGATCTATGGAACAAGTACTAATCTAATCTAATCTGCTTTGACCCATGACATTATCAATGTGGTGGAAATGCCTATTCTTCTTCTTCTTGGTTGTCTCTACAATCCTCGAAGAACCTTGGCCTCCTGTATCACCTGCCTCCATTCTTCTCTGTCCATCGCCTTCCTTCTCCAATTTCTTATTCCCATCGCCTTTAGATCTTCTTCCATATCGTGCAGCCACCTTTTCCTGGGTCTACCTCTTCTCCTTCTCCGGTCAGCTTTTCCCATGAAAACTTTCTTGACACTCTGATTTTTTGGCTTTCTCTGTACATGTCCTGCCCATCTTAATCTTCCTTGCTTAATTTTAACAACAATATCCATCTGTCCAAAAAGTGTTTGTAGTTCTACATTTGTCCTTACTTTCCATTCATCTTCCTCTCTCACTGCTCCAAATACCCTTCTCAGTATTTTTATTTTGCTTCTCAATAACCAGTTCTCCTCCTTAAAATGTCAATACCCAGCCTTCTGATTCATATATTACTATAGGTCGTAATATGGTTGTGTATATTTTGATTTTTGTATTCCTACTATCATTCCTGGAATTAAATACATTCTGTAAGGCAAAATAGCAACAATTTCAACTCGCTATCCTTTCTTGAATTTCTACTGCTACTTTATTGTCCTCCATTATTACAGAACCTGAATATTTAAACGTTTTCACTCTTTCACAGAATTCCTTTGTCCGTTTATATTGGGCTCCCCCATCACCATATACTTTGTTTTGTTTATGTTTACTTCTAAACCTACTCGTCTTGCTGCTTCCTCTAACGCATCGTAGTTCCCCTTTAGTGCCCTTACATTCCTTGCCATTAATGCTACGTCATCTGCATATGCTACCACTTGAACTTGCTGATTAAGTATTGTTCCTCCTGGGTTCATCGGCATTTGCCGCATCACCTTTTCTAAAACTCAATTAAATAGCATTGTAGAGATCACATCTCCCTGTCGTAGCCCCGTCCGTACTTGGAATTCACCAGACAGTTCTTGCTCTGTTCTTACTTTACAAACTGTTGCTTTCATTGTCATTTCTGTTAAATTGACCAGTTTTAGTCAGATTCTAAATTCTTTCATGATCTGTATAATCTTCTTCCTGTGTAGGCTGTTGTATGCTTGCTTAAAATGAATGTACAATTGATGTAGTTGCTTGTCATACTCATAAAACTTCTCTAGTACTTGTCTTAATAAAAATATCTGATCCATTGTTGATCTGTTCCTCCTAAATCCAGCCTGATAGTCCCCCAATATCCCTTCTATCATCCCTTCTAGTCTGGGTGCTAAAATTTTACTAAATATCTTATATGTTACATCTAAGAGAGTGAGTCCACGATAATTGCTGCATTATGACTTGTCGCCTTTTTTATGTAATGGACAGATAATTCACATGTTCCAATCCTTAGGCATTACCTCCTTTATCCATATTTCCTTTATCAATTCATGGACTGCTTCCTCCATTTTCTTCCCCCCATATTTTAATAATTCGGTCTCTATGCCATCTTCTCTTGCTGCTTTATTATTTTTTAGGCTCTTGATAGCATTCTTCACTTCCTCTAGCTGTGGTACTACTTCCTCTTTCCGAACCTCTACATCTAACTCTGATTCTAATTCTGAGTCCTGTTCCCTTTCATTCTCAATCACGGTTCCTTCTTCTTTATCCCCTTCTTACCATCAAGCAGTTCGGTAAAATACTTTTGCCACCTTTCTAGGACTACTTTTATCACCAATTAGATTTCCATCCTTATGCTTATAGAAAACTGCTCGCGGTTGGAAACATTTCTTCAAATCTCTTGTTCTTTCATAGAACCTTCTGATCCCTTTATTGTCTTCCATTTCATCCAGCTGCTCTATCCTTCTCCTATCATGCTGCCTTTTCTTTACCCTATTAAGCTTATCCGCTCTTTTACCTCTTTTCTCTGTATTCTTCTGCTGCTAACCTTGTGTTCCTTTGCAACATTCTCCGTCTCGTTTCATTTCTCTCATGTACTACCATTAAGCATTCTACGGCGAACCACTTAACCACCCTTATGCTTTGTTCTCTCCTCAGTATCTCTTCTGCAGCCTCGCTAATGGCAGTTTTCAATGACTCCCATTTAGTTACCACATTATCTTCATTCCTTGTGTTACTCCTTGCTTCCAGTATCTCTTCTAGTTTCTTCCTATATTCTTCCTGTGTTTCCTTCATTTGGGGTCTTTGTATATTGTGTTTCATTCTTATCTTATTCTTTTGGTTTCTTACCAAATCTGTCTTCTGCCTATATCTAATTCATACTAAGTAGTGCCCTGTGTCTCCATCTGAACCTCTGCAGCTGCTAACTTCCATTATATCTGTTGCATGGCTTTTGTCTATGAGTACGTGATCTATTTGTTTTCTTGTGTTTTCATCGTGTGATACCCATGTACATTTCTTAATATCTTTCTTTGGGTGATAGGTGCTTTTTATTATCGTGTTCTTCTCACTGGCGAAGTCTATCAGTCTGAGCCCATTATCATTACTGTCATTGTGTAGGCTTTCCTTTCCTATTATACTTCTATATATCTCTTCTTTCCCTATTTTTGCATTTAGGTCTTCAAGTATTATTTTCACATTGTGCTTTTGAATTTTACCAATTTCTTCTTCCAACTTGGCATAAAATATATCCTTTGCTTCTTCATCTGCCTTCTCCATAGGGGCGTAGACATTCACTGTTGTAATGTTAAAAAATTAAATCCTGCATCTCCACCATTGTACATCATTAAATGTTCCTCTGATGCTATCATTCCTTGCCCTTTCCATTCAGTTTCTTGTATTGCTGCTATTTTCACTTGATACTTATCTAGTTCATTCCCAATTTCTTGTAGCTTTCCAGGCCTCTTGAGTGTCCTCACATTCCATGTAGCTATCTGAATATCCGCGTTCCTTCACTTTAACTGTGTTTCTTGCCGGGTCATCAACAGGCAATCCTTTCCGTTCTGAGGCACGTGTATAGTATCTGCAACAGCACTTTTTTCTGGGGTGGAATTGTTATCCACACGCCCAACCCCCAACTTGTGAGGACCTGGATTTTTTTTTAGGGTTACTCATGTAGGAGGGTTGGCTGCCCTACACCTATAGAGACCCCCCACCCCCGCGCTACGTTGTGGGACACACTTTGTCTGACCCCTCCATTGAGACCAATCTGGCTTATGTGGCCCTGCCAGTAGCTACACTACTGCCGGCACAGCTCTGGACTTTGTCAGAGCGCGCAAACACTCCCGCCCAGCACTGAAGGTGCTTACGATAAGGCGATGTCCCCTGGGAGGGAATGCCTGTTCTAAGCAGCTCTAATATGGTGCCTATTACGTTAGTACATACACGTGGAAACAAACATGAAAATACATATAAATAAATCAATAACATCTCCCTCCAAAAATACAATCAAACTAACAGAAAAACTGCAGAAATTGGGGGGGGGGGGGTGTTAGGGTGGGGCAAGCTAAATATAACAGTAAAAAAAAATTGCACCACTCACACAAAATGATGAGAAAAAAAACCAACAAAATTACAACATTCTGCAAAACCAACAAAAGTCTACAGGAATCGGACAATTCACTTGACCTGTATAGGTCAGCCACAGCTGACAATACCAAAACACCAACACCTACAATTAAAACTACGAAAATTGTAAAGGGACATTTCCCTTATCTATATAGATCAGCCACAGCTGACAATACCAAACACCAATACCTACAGCTAAAAGTACAAAAATTGGAATATCTTGATGCTTGATAAACCTTATCCTAAGCACCTCTAAAGTGTTAACATTTTGTTTGTTGATCTCATACACCCATTTCTTATCTACAATCATTGTGCTGTTTTGGAAAGCTCTATTGCTTCTACGCTTTTCACATGTGATTTTTACTTTATAGCCGAAGCCTAAGAAAACAGTGTGTAATTGCACTTGTCCATCATACACACAACAAAGACACCTTTTTACTTCCTTAAACATTAAATCTATATTACAAATCACATTTCCTCTGTTTTCTGTAGATTATAAAGTACTGAAATTGCTTTTCACTTTTTTCGTTGAAGAACTTGGTGTGTGGTTACAGTTATTAGCATTCCCCTGCAAATTACTATGTCTGTTTCCATGATAACATGCATTTTTTTTAAATTTGAAAATGTTTTGCCCTTTTTTGTTTCTAAATCAAAAAGTATCATCTCAATAATCGCAATAAAGTAGCTACAGAAAGTCATATGCACACTCAATAACACGACACAACTGAAGCAACAAAAAGTTCTAAAGAGAACAACTGAGGAACTGAACATTGCGTGACAAGTATGAGAAATTTATAGTGACATCTGGCCTCTCAGAAGTATGAGATGTATGTGTGAAAGTAAAACTCAGTCGGGAAACTAAAAGTTCCGTGTTAATGGCTGAAGTGAGTGTGGAATGTTCAAATGTGAGTTGGAATGAGAACAGTTCATTAAAATATGACAAAATAGAAGAGTCGGGATTGAAGCTTAAACATATCATGAACTTCACTCTTAAATGTGTGAGAAAGATAATATGAGGGAACAAAGATCCATTTTGGTTTGATTGCAATATTAGAAGAATCCACATCTACATAGATACTCCACAGGCAACTGTACTGTGCATGGCGGAGGGTACCTTGTACAACTATTTGACATTTCCTTTCCTGTTCCACTGCAGATAGAGTGAGGGTGAAACAACTGTCTATATACCTCCGTATGAGCCTTGAGTTCTCGTATCTTATCTTTATGGTCCTTATGCGCAATGTATTTTGGCTGCTGTGGTATCGTTCGGCAGTCAGCTTCAAATGCCAGTTCTCTAAATTTTCTCAACAGTGTTTCTCGAAAAGAACGTCACCTTCCCTCCAGCGATTCCTATTTGAGTTCATGTAGCATCTCCATAACTCTTACATGTTGTTCAAACCTGCCGGTAACAAATCTAGCAGCTCGCCTCTGAATTACCTCAATGTCTTCCTTCGGTCCGATCTGGCATGGATCCCAGACACTTGAGGTGTACTCAAGAATAGGTCGTACCAGCATCCTATATGTGATCTCCTTTACAGGTGAACCACTCTTTCCTAAAATTCTCCCAATAAGCCGAAGCCTTCTCTGCCCCAGTTCTCACATGCTTGTTCCACCTTATATCGCTTTGCACCATTATGCCCAGATATTTAAATGACTTAACTGTGTCAAGCAGGACGCTAATAATACTGTATCCAAACATTACAGGTTTGATCTTTCTACTTATCTGCATTAACTTACATTTTTTCCACTTTTAGGGCTAGCTACTATTCACCACACCAACTGGAAATTTTGTCTAAGTTGACTTAAATCTTCCTACAGTTCATCAACTTCAACATCTTATCATAACCACATCATGATCAGCAAACAACTGCAGATTGCTGCCCACACTGTCCGCCAAATCATTTATGCATATAGAGAACAACTGTGGTCCCGTCAAACTTCCCTGGGGTGCTCCTCACGATACCCTTGTCTCTGATGAACACTCGCCGTTGAGGACAAGATGCTGAGTTCTATTATTTAAGAAGTCTTCGAGCCACTCACATATCTTTGACTTATTCCATATGCTTGTATCTTCATTAACAGCCTACAATGGGGCACCATGTCAAATTCTTTCTGGAAATCCAGAAATATGGAATCTTCCCATTGTCCATCATCCGTAGTTCTCAGTATATCATGTGAGAAAATGACAAGCTCAGTTTTGCATGAGAGATGCTTTCTAAAACCATGCTGATTCGTGGACATAAACTACTCAGTGTCAAGAAAGTTTATTATATTTGAACTGAGAATATGTTCAAGGATTCTGCAGCAGACAGAAGTTAGAAATATTGGTCTGTAATTGTACAGGTTCATTCGTTTACCCTTCTTGTATACTGGACTCACCTGCTCTTTTATCCAGTCACTTGGGACTCTGAGCTGGACAAGAGACTCATGATAAATGCAACCTAGGTAAGGGGCCAGTGCCACAGGGTACTCTTTGTAAAATTGAATTGGGATTTCTTCCAGACCTGGTCATTTATTTGCTTTCAAATCTTCCAGCTGTTTCTCCATGCCAGGTATGCTTATTACTATGGCGTCCGTACGGGAGTCTATCCAATGGTCAACTGATGGTATGTTTGTACGATTCTCCCGGAACTTGGGCTTTCATTTTGCTTTTTTCAACTGCCATACCAGACTGATTAACAAGAGACTGATTGGTAGCCTTGGACCCACTCAGCAATTTTACATAAGACCAAAATTTTCTCAGGTTCTCTGCCAGATCTTTTGTTAAGGCGTGACGGTGGTAATTTTTGTATGCTTCACGCGTAGATCTTTTCACA
Organism: Schistocerca cancellata; assembly: GCF_023864275.1. Lineage (NCBI taxonomy): Eukaryota > Metazoa > Arthropoda > Insecta > Orthoptera > Acrididae > Schistocerca > Schistocerca cancellata. Next base: position 20,435,372 of record NC_064628.1, on the reverse strand, counting down.
GATACACGAATCTGTGCTAAACTTCACATGTCGACATTTGTGCATTCCCCTTTGAACCGAGAGTGCAACAGCTTCTGCTTCCTTTATCTACTTACTATTTACATAACTCTCCAGACCATGATTTACAGCCTGCTTAAACTTTGCCCATATTCCTCTATACCTATCTTACTGGAACTAAGTGATGACAATTCACTACCTAAATGAGATGCTAATAACCGCTTATCTGCTCTGTCTAGCAGGATACTGACTTCATCGATAAGGTCCGGCCCATTTTTAGCTACAGAGTCTAAGATATTTACACTGCATGTGAGATACCAAGTTAACTGCTCAAGACAATTTTCAAAAAAAACATAGCGAATCATGTGGCCAGTGAAAACATCCAACAGTTAACTGTTTTTCACCTACACCATTTCTACGCGACCAGATGACCTTGACTGTCACACTAAACTTCAATTTAAATAGAGAAGGTACTTTGTCAAATGCAATGAACACTTCCCCTCCTATGGCATCTAACCTGTCTTTCCAATATACATTCTATGACTCGGTAAATATCTTGGAACTTTCCACTTCAGGTTTCAGCCAGCTCTGGATTCCAAGAATAATTCAAGCACGAGAACTTTCCTCGAGGGCAGTAAATTTGGGAGCTTTATTACATATACTTCAACAGTTTACTGATAAAATTCTCACAGTCGAACTGTATTTACTCTGAACTCCGTTTGCCTTCCCTTGCTGCATAGCATATCGACTGGTGATTGCTTATCAGAGCACCTCAAACTAGTGCCTAGGCTAAAAAACCCTCATGCCCACTCCACAAGTACTGTGAGAAATTGCTTCCTTTGTGTAGTGCACACCTGACCTACCAAGGGAAGTCCTACAAATCCCCATAAGATAATGCAGGTCTAGAAATCTTCAGCCAAGACCTTCACAGAATTGACAAAGCCTTTGTCTGATCAACCGCAGTAACGATGCTGCAAATTGTGTGCTCTGGTTGCACTCCCCGTGTGTTCAGCAGTCTCCACCACCTCCACCAGTCGCCCATACGAATGTTGCAGTAGCAGATGTGTGCATTGCAAAAAAAAGAGAAGGTAACATAACTAATAGGGAAACAACAAAAAGAGAAGGTAACATATCTAATAGGGAAACAACTTAACAAGGATCTCTTGTGCAGCGTAGATTGATGCATTACACGAAAAGACCTCAGTATACTCCTGTTCTTAAAAATGATTAGAGAACAGATGTACAAAATTACATTCCAGTATCTGCATCATGTGTCTGTTGCAGAATCCTGGAGTATATTCTTAGCATAAGCATTAGCTAATCTCAACAAACCAGCAAGGGTTCCAAAAAAGACGTCTCACATGAATTCCTGAGTATGTTTCAAAGAAAATGGATACCTACATTTGTACAGAGTAGTTTACAGTACAGTACAATTTCTCGTGAAATTTCACAGTGAACATTCCTATGCAAGTAACAGAAATTTTCAGTACTTGAATTTAGATAAAGAGATAATTTGTAGGAACTGTTGGTTATGTAGTTTGTTCTTATTTCTTTTTATTTTCTGAATTTATGAGGTTTCTCAATTTTTTGCTTTATATTAAATGAGGGACTGTTCAATTCCTTTACTCCAATGTACATACCTCCACTCTGAAGTACATTAAAATTATTTTTGGTTGTACTATAGTGATTTTGCAAATCACTGTTCAGCTGAAATGGATATGTAATTATTGATTAAAAAAAAATTGAGAAGTTAAAGTGTTGATCTTGGCCAAGGTTACTCAAAGTACATTTCTTTAATGTACTTTGTAATTGTAACCATGGACTCACTTGTTACTAAAATATTTTATTTATTGTCATGCCAAAATGCATAATGTGAAATTTGTTTCATATTTTTAATACTGGTGTGTATTTTGCTTGACATAGAGTTTCACGACAGCATGGCAGTTAAATTTTAAATGTATCGCTACAAATAATTTTAAATTGTTCACCCTTAATTTTTTCACAGGATTATCATGCAGTTTTTCTTTCAGGCTCAATGGATAAATCAATAGAAGATATAAGAAAACAGCATTCAGAACTGGAATTTCTCGAAAGAACCATTTTGTCTCTAAATCAAGATTCACATGAGATCAGTCCAAGTGATCTTATTGTTATTTTGTTGTACACATTGATGTTGGAAAGTGAATTCTCTCCATGTGAAACAGACTGTGGAGGGATCCACGAATCTGAAACACTAAATAGTGGAACTGCGAGTAATCTCCCTAATGCTTGGAAAGATGATCAGACTAATGTATACAAAATAACATTTATACTAAATCAGATTGCAGAACATAGATGCAGACTTGTTGGTTTCTTAATTGGTGATATTTTGGAGCTTAATCTGATTGTATCGAATATTGTCCCAAAAATAGTATTTGGTTTGAGTTTCCGTTGTTCTGATGTTATAAAGAAGACTCAGCCATCGACTCCTGTGTTAGCCAGATATGCAAATATAAGACAGTTAAAAGAGAAATTAAAGAAAGAGCTACTGTACCCTGTGAGGTGTATTATTTTGAATGAAGTACATGTATTAAATGGTTCCCTCCTGGGTATTCCAGATGACCTAAAACATAAAATATACTCACAACTCAAATTAAATGATATTTATAGTTTATTGATGTCATGTCGCTACATGAACAACTTAATTGTGTCTGACCGACGGCTGTGGAAGAAATTGTTTTGCAGATATTATCCAACTGCTTACAATGAGCTAATTGTAGACAACCGAGAAAACATTGACTGGAAAAAGGAATTGCAGAAGAGGAGGCAACAAAGGATTGCATCAAGGGGACCTTTTGCCTTTTCAGATTTCAGGGTACTGTCTTATTGATTGTGTGTTTTGCATGGGTGTTGGACGTGTGCTGTGTGTTCTTGTCACATAAATATGTAATATTTTGTGTTCAGATTTAATAAAATTAGTGGTCAATTGATGCACTGAGAACCATAAGAACGCAAAGCACAGAGAAAGTTTTGAGAAAAATAGATGGTTGTGAAAATTGACTTTATAGACAAACCACCAGTCTCAAAGGTCTGACTTATTTTTTAATGAAGTGTTAACTACTATATTTCGTAGGAAAAAATAATGTACCCATTTTATTAATGTTAATTCATGATATATCTATATCTAGGCTGGTGACAGTAGCGTCTTTTAATATTTGTAAAGTTTATAATTAATTTTAAAATACAATCAAAACATAAAGAACAGACACTAAATGCACCACACATACACAGTTATGACCTATTCCAACACTTTATTGTCGTCCTTAACATTATTTTCACAAAGCATATTCTGTGACTTGAGGTTCAGATAAAACTGCTGATATACCTCTGGTTAAGAAGTACTACTACTATGTATGTGATGTAGACACTAAATTAAGTTGTCAAACCTAGATAACAATTGAGCAGTGTAGAGCAACACAGTTATGCATTTTGTTATGGGTTTGTATGGAAATAAATGTGCGAGAAATCAGGGAAAAAGTTTTTCATGAATGTTCATATATACAGTGTGGGCTTACAGATATGGACGAAGCTGGTTCACCATAAAGTCAAAAGGTGTCAGGAAAATGCATACATGCTTGAATCTCAAAATCGATTATGGTGGGCTTTAAGTCCTTGTGGTTCTCAGCACCTCAATTTGTTTAAACAATTGAAAGTCCAGGTTGCAATATCAATTATATTAGAAAAGGATAGATTCCTACTCATCATAAAGATGACACATTGAGTTTCAGACAGGCATGAAGGAAAGACCATTACATATAAGCTTCCAGCTAAAGCCTTCTTCAGGAACGAGAAAAACATGCACACATTTACACAAGAAAGCACACCTCATACACATGACCACTACCTCCAGCCAGACTGGCTGGAAGTAGCGTGTTGTGTGTGTGTGTGTGTGTGTGTGTGTGTGTGTGTGTGAGAGAGAGAGAGAGGAAGGAGAGAGAGACAGAGAGAGAGAGAGAGAGAGAGAGAGAGAGAGAGAGAGAGAGAGAGAGAAGTGTGCTTGCTTGTGTGAATGTGTGCATGTGTTTCTCCTTTCTGAAGAACGCTTTGGCCAAAAGTTACACGTAACAGTCTTTTCTTTGTGCCTGTCTGCAACTCAATGTGTCATCTTTATAGGGTGAGTAGCAGTCTATCCTTTTCATAATACTGCCGACCAGTTTATTTTGTAAGCGGGTCATGTTTGCCAATTTACTTGTATGGAGTAGCAGTAATCACATATCTCTTTATACACAAAATTTCAATTGGTAAACCAATTTTGGTTTAGCAGTCATTTTCATTTGCCTGTGTAATGATTGTTGCCATAAGGCTGTGTAAGAATATGTTGAGGCTCACCATATGTGCAATCATTATTAGTATAGTCTATTTATAGGAACATCACACATGTGGTAATCATTGACTTATCTTGACTGATAGGTAGAAATCAGGTTAGATGCTGAAGTATTTGATGTGGCTGTAATAAAATTTACTATTTCCTTACTATTTATTTAAATCCATGATGAGTGTGATAGAAAAACTTATTTCAGTATTCAAAAATCACATGATGCTTCAAAATTGGGTTCCTCTTCTTCAAAAACAATGATGAAAAATTGATTAATGATATGGAAAGACATTCCTTTTGGTAGCCACTTACATTTTATCTATGTGAACTTCAGGCCTTTGTTTTTATGCTGTTCTAAGTTGACCTCAGGCTTCCATTTTTATGCTGTTTTAATTGAAGTTTTGTGCAACAAGCAGCTTCATTGATTTATTCCAATCTTAATTTGTTGGGCCAACAGTGTATACTTGTATACAGAATAAATCTTTCACATTGCATGAGAAAATATGCCGTATTGAAACTCAGTAACTTATTAAAATTGTGTACTAAGCCTCTGCCTTTGTCCACTGACTGCATATCAAACATGAAAATTGTAAAATGAATGCCAAAGTTGCAATTCTGATACATTAGTTAGTGCAGGCAAGTCATGAATAGCTACTAAGTGCGACTGTGGTGGGTGGATGCCATGTAAATCACATGGCCAAGATAGTCAATTTCAGTGACCAGGAAGGAATACTTAGAATGGGTGGATGTCAGTGTTGCTTTGGACAACACTGGAAACAGTGCCTCTGAATTTTTTTAAGTGTTCTTCTGGCATACATCCAGATACAGCTATATCATCTAAATAGTTAGAACAAGAAGGTTACTTGCAACATCCGTTGCTCAAGGTTTGAAAGGTAGCTGGGACAGAAGAGCTACCGAATGGTAACCGCTGAAACTGGAATAATTACTTGTGTGTGTTGATCACAAAAATCTTCTTTGACTCTTCATCTAAAGGCAGTTGCAAATAGGCCTTCTGAAGATTACCCTTACCTTGACCCTGACCTAAGTGGTTCATCAAATCCTCAGGGCAGGGCGACAGAAAAGAATCAACAACAGTTTGTGGGTTGACAGTTGTTTTAAACTCGCACAGAGTCCCAACCTGACCGACGGTTTAGTAAGGACCGCCAGGGGTGACACCTATTGGCTGGTCGACACTGATTTGATGACATCACTGTCCTGCAACTCTGCAGCAGCCTGGTCCCGTAATGCATAAGAGACAGTATGAGCCCAAAAAAACGTGGACCGCACATTGTGTTTCAGTCCCTTGGGTCTCAAACCCTTGGGCCTTGCTTAAACTACCATGGAACAGAGAACTGGTCTTATCACATAATGCATTAATATTGGCAAGGAACTCAGCTGAATTAATTTTAACACCTTTTTGTGAACTGACAATCCAAAAAGGTCAAAGCCATCCTTGCCAAAAATGTTAGTAGACTCGCAAGAGCACAACACATGAAATAACACTGTTTTAGTAATACCATGGAATTTGGCTGGCAAACTGCTCACTCCAAGCACTGGATTAGGTTTGTCCATTGTATGCGGTCAACAAGTTATATGTTTGCTGGAGCTGTTCCAACGTGTTTCATACGTGGCATTTTTGAGCACCGTAACAGTACCCCTAGTATCTAAGTGGAAATTAACACATGCAACTGAACATACAACTTATTGGATAGCTGGTTGATAAGTTCAGAGTTTGTGTCCTGGCAATCTGCCGAAACAACAACAGGATTGGCAGACTGTTGTGAGGAAACACAACATACACCTCATTAGATCAGTCCCCAACAATCAATCTTTCCTTCTCACCCTGTACGGTAACTCTCTCCCCTGACCTGGGGTTTTGGGTGACTTTTACGAACTCTACCCCTTGCCCTGAACCTCTCCAGTTCTTTTCCCTTCACCCCTCTCCCTTCTGTCAGAAGAAGGAGCCACTATCTCTGAAAGCTTGCATAAGTAAAACATGTAAGTGTTCTGCCACCTCTTCGTAAGTAGCCCCAATTACATATCATTAGAATCACTGTCCAACATGGGATGTGAAAGCTGCCTAACACAAACTATACTTAAACATAGTATCTGTTTGTGGTCTTATGTGCCTTGTGCAAAATTCTTGTCTTTGCAGCACAGGCACTATGCAATGCCGGCAGGACTTTCGTGATAGTGCGGGCTGCGCTGCGGTGGGATGGTGCAACTGGGGTCCGGGGGGGGAGGGGGGGGGGGCTCTCTTTTAGCTCCTAAACTAACTGTCTTCCTCTTGTTACTCTTGACACTAGATAAAGCAGGGTGCTTGAACATGCTCTCAGTTACATCAACAGTGTCCTGTTGTGACTCAATGATTGACAGTACTGTACTGAGCTCAGGGTTTGGATGCTTTATTAATGCAGCACGAATATGGGACTCAGACATGTTCTGAGTAATTGCATTGCTTATCATAATGTCACTGTATCTTAACCCACATGGAAGAGACATTGTCTAGTAAGACCACTAAGTTCTGTTTCCCACTCTTTGTAGGACTGTCCTAGCTGCTGTTTTAATAGAAAAAACTTATAACAAGTTGCTGCTACATGCACTTGTGATTTAAAATGATTTGACAGTTTATCAGCACACTTGTCGCAGGGGTCCTTAGGAGGTTGATGATCTGGAAACAGTTTTACTACTGGCCGGAATACATCTACATCTACATCCATACTCCGCAAACCACCTGATGGTGTGTGGCGGAGGGTACCTTGAGTACCTCTATCGGTTCTCCCTTCTATTCCAGTCTCGTATTGTTCGTGGAAAGAAGGATTGTCGGTATGCCTCTGTGTGGGCTCTAATTTCTCTGATTGTATCCTCATGGTCTCTTCGCGAGATATACGTAGGAGGGAGCAATATACTGCTTGACTCCTCGGTGAAGGTATGTTCTCGAAACTTCAACAAAAGCCCGTACCAAGCTACTGAGCATCTCTCCTGCAGAGTCTTCCACTGGAGTTTATCTGTTGTCTCCGTAACGCTTTCGCGATTACTAAATGATCCTGTAATGAAGCGCGCTGCTCTCCGTTGGATCTTCTCTATCTCTTCTATCAACCCTATCTGGTACGGATCCCGCACTGCTGAGCAGTATACAAGCAGTGGGCGAACAAGCGTACTGTAACCTACTTCCTTTGTTTTCGGATTGCATTTCCTTAGGATTCTTCCAATGAATCTCAGTCTGGCATCTGCTTTACCGACGATCAACTTTATATGATCATTCCATTTTGAATCACTCCTAATGCGTACTCCCAGATAATTTATGGAATTAACTGCTTCCAGTTGCTGACCTGCAATTTTGTAGCTAAATGATAAGGGATCTATCTTTCTATTTATTCGCAGCACATTACACTTGTCTACATTGAGATTCAATTGCCATTCCCTTCACCATACGTCAATTTGCTGCAGATCCTCCTGCATTTCAGTACAATTTTCCATTGTTACAACCTCCGCCACACACCGTCAGGTGGCTTGCGGAGTATGGATATAGATGTAGAAGTATACCACAGCATCATCCGCAAAAAGCCTCAGTGAACTTCCGATGTCATCCACAAGGTCATTTATGTATATTGTGAATAGCAACGGTCCTACGACACTCCCCTGCGGCACACCTGAAATCGCTCTTACTTCGGACGACTTCTCTCCATTGAGAATGACATGCTGCATTCTGTTATCTAGGAACTCTTCAATCCAATCACACAATTGGTCTGATAGTCCATATGCTCTTACTTTGTTCATTAAACGACTGGGGGGAACTGTATCGAACACCTTGCGGAAGTCAAGAAACACGGCATCTACCTGGGAACCTGTGTCTATGGCTCTCTGAGTCTCGTGGACTAATAGCGTGAACTGGGTTTCACACAGTCGTCTTTTTCGAAACCCATGCTGATTCTTACAACATCTGAGCCTGCGGTGGAGGGAAAATAGTAAATACGCTGATTACCTGTTATGCCACAGGCATTGAAATGTGCCATCAACTGCTCAACATAAGCAGCACATTCTTTGCTTTACCTCAGAATAGCTTTGAATTTAGGCAGTTGAACTTCTTATGGAGTTGTTTGTGATTAAACAGGCTGGGGTAGCAGTCGTGGTGCTGCCACAATTTCTTGCAGTGCTTGTAGTAATTGTTTAGTCCTTTATCCTGTGGCTGTATAGCTTGCATTAAAGACACACCTGGAAGATTTATCATGAAACTCAATACGACAACATACACAAACAGAAAAATAACACTGCTGCAAGAGAGGGTTAGTTACACAATATGCCACAGTGACCTAATCACGAGCTGCAGCCTCATTGGCACTTTAGTTTTTGTGTCTGACTTCTTGGACACTAAGGTGGCTAGTAATAATACAGTTAATTAGAACACTCTGAATAAGTAATACTTTATTAAGTACAAGAAAACTTATCTTTGCTCACCAGGCTCAGCTGTAACTATGAAGCTGCACATGTGGATTTGTGGTTCAGAACACACTAAATGAGCCATGATCACTGAGTGGTGAATTGAAACAAGTTCAGAATGGCCATAGTATGGCTTCACTACAGTCACAAGAAAACGCAAGTTCTTAGCCACTTGTTGACACATTTCTGATGGGGTTGGTGCATAGGCAAACCTTTGCCCCCCCCCCCCCCCCCTCCCCCGCACACACTCGAGACAGAACTGTCTTCACTCTGAGTAGGCAGGATGACGACGTTACTCTGGCAGGAACTTTTCGGAAGTGGGCTGGGTCCAACCTCTAACAGAACTGCCCTCCTGTCCTCTGGTGATACTGTTTCAGGGCAGAGACACAGTGGTAGCACCTCGTAAGTACAAGAGGCACTGCTTTTTCCTAGCATCTCATTGGTGTCTCATGATACCTCTTTGCTGTGCAGTATCTCTGTGGTGACTAATTCTTTTTCCACTGCTCTCGATACTTAAAAGACACCACAAAAGTCCTAAATTCTGTCTTCCGAATATGCTTAATTGAAAATCACCATAGAGCGTACCATTCATTCCATTGCAAGCAAACGAGGTAATGAGAGATATAGAAAGAAATGAGCACATAAATGAAACACAATTCCAGTTTTTCAATAGAGGAAAGGCCACAGGATTTGATGGTGTGCATTGTAGATTCTGTGTTCAATATGTGGAGGAACTGGTCCCACTTCTAGCATTATTTTACCGTAGGTAAAGACTAATGTGCCGAACTATAGGACTATCTCATAGACATCAATTTTTTGCAGGATTATGGAAAATGTGTTCTGCTGTTGTTTGATGACTTTTCTGGAGACCAAACAATTCCTTTGTATGAATCAAGCACAGATCCTGTGAAACTCATCTTACTCTTTTCATTCACAAGTTCCAGAAGGTAGTAAAGTGCACACCATTGCCCAATAAACAGAATATGTATGCATGGTATGTGTCAACCTGTTTGTAAATTACAAAGTTGTGGCTGCAAAATAGGGACATGAACATGATAATTGGCTGTTGCAAAGATCTGCAGGTGACCCTAAACATAAGCAAATGTTATGTAAATGTTGTAGGAGAGTTCTTGTAGAATGTAAATTTGTTTCGATTAAAAGAGACCACTCACTGAAAAACAGAAGGGATAAGCAGTCGATAGGCACACACAAAAGAAAGAAACCTTGCTAGCTTTTGCAGTTGGCCTTTGATGAGTAGAGTAAAAAGCACCCCCCCCCCCCCCCCGTCAACCCCCTCTCCACCCCCCCCCCAACACACACACACACACACACACACACACACACACACACACAGTGCTGTGCCCCTAATTGGTGCTGGCTAGGTTAACAGTGCCAAGGATAGGGACTGGGGGTGGGTGGCTAGCATCTGGGAAAGAGGCGGCTGGTTTTTTGGCTAGGAATGCAGGAGGGAGGGGTGGCAGGTATATGGGCCTGCCTTCCTCTACCCACTGCATGCAACAGTACCCCCACCACAACCATTCCCTCTACCCATTGCATACAACAATACCCCCATCACAACCATTCCACCTGCCAAAAAATAGCATTGGCTCTGTTAACATTGCCAGCACCCTGTAGGGTGTGTGTGTGTGTGTGTGTGTGTGTGTGTGTGTGTGTGTGTGTGTGTGTGTGTGTGTGTGTGTTACTCTAGCTCATCAGAGGCTAACTCCAAAACCTACCAAGGTTTCTTTCTTTTGTGTGTGCCTATCGACAACTCAACGCTTCTGCTTTTCAGAGAGTGATCTCCTTAAATGCACATGTAAATAGGTGAAAAGGTTGACATCATTTGAATATATGACTGGCAATTGATTAGTGGAATAGGTCACAACCTTAAACGTTTTACGAGTTTATCCACAGTGATTTAAAGTGGAATGACGGCATAAAGTTAGCTCTTGAGAAGATAGATGCCTTACTCATATCTGTTGGCGCCATGAAGCTTGGTTAGTAAATTATCCCTTCTTTTCATATTCACCTATCAGTGTGACACATTTTTCCTACTGATGAATGGCTTAGTGAAGATCTTGGTTGTAGAAATCTACATTTCGGTTGTTCAGGGAACTTCGTACTTCAAAACTCACCTTGTTGTCATTCTTAAAATCCCTCAAATGGAATGGTTTCTTCATTCTTTTGAGAAAAGAGAAAGAAGTCACTGCGTGGCATATAGAGAATAAGGAGAAGGGGAGGCAAAATTTGATGTCCCAAAGAAGCAGCATGTTTGACTGTGTCCTGTGTGGTATAAACTGGGGCATTTTCATGGAGAACAACATGTCCTTTGATAGCTTCCCATGACACTTTACCTTGACATTCTCTAGTAACCCCATCAGGGGATTTCAGTAGTGTGCTCCTGCGACAGTTTGCCCTTACGGGCATAATGTGTTAAATTTCTTTTTATAATAAAGCAGTCACTGCCGCATAAAAACGTTTGTTTATTTTCTGATGACCAGTTTCGGCCACTCTTCTGGTCATCATTCACCGTTTACTCAGTGAAGAGAGTAATATGAATATACTTAAAGGAATGTAAACTAAAAGTACAAAAAGAAACACAGTACATCAACAAATATGTAAAAGAAAGAAAGGTATACCCGCGGGAATCTGCTGAAGTTGGCGAGGAGTAGGTGCCACTCTAGGAGACGTATAACCAATGCTGCGTTGCTTAAATAGCAGAAGATCCACCCACTGTCTCCAGCATTACATCATTGTCAGCCAGTGACCGTAAAACATGCCAAATAAAGCCTAAATACAATTATTTGTGTACAATATTTATGTCCAGACCATAGGTATATTGAAAATACAAATGAGCTGTACCAAACCATAACATAAAACTTGAAATTGTGTAAAAAGAAAGAAAACAAGCTGTTAACATATACAAACATGCATGGTGCCTTCAGAGGGCCCTGTGCGTAACAAACATGAGGAGTCAAAGATGTTTAGTAGGGATGCCACCAGTAACCATGATAACATTCTAATTATTGATGTATTACGACTACACATCAGAGACACATCGGTGATGGCTCACAACCTATGGCTTTCCAGTAATCGAAGTTTCATCATCAAGATCGATATGTTACTACTACCAATCAGAGAACAAAATAGTTATTATAAATTGAAATTATTTCTGTCACAATTATATTAAAAATATCATGGCATTTAACCACAAAAAGGTGTTACAAGCAAACAATATTAAGATATAAAACATTAGTGCCCTGCTATAGGGACAAGTGTATAGCAAATGTCAGATATAGACAGTGAGAGAAATATTGCCTATAATTATGGTAATCGTATGAAGATCAATATGTTCCTATTCTTAGTATTATCTACAACATAAGATGGGAGGCATCAGTTATTCTGAGAGCTTACAGTTATGTTTAAAACATTAAAGAATCTCTAAGGAATAATACAGAAATAAATTGACAGAAACCTTTGACATTAACATCAAATGTCTGCAATGGAAACTTAAACATTTGTAACGTAATGGTGGTTAGGAACACATGGCACCGGTACTCTGGTAACAATGAAAACATCAATGTATTCTCATTATACAGTAAATGCTGACCTGCTATTATGTTAAGAACTTATTTTCTTTCTTCTTACTCAGTTATATGTTATGATTTAATAAAGGTCATTTGTACTTTTGATATACCTTTGATCTGGAAGTAAATATTGTACACAGATAATTGTATTTAGGCCTTATTTAATCTGTTTTACGGCCATTGGCTGACAATGATGTAATGCTGGAGACAGTGGGTGAAGCTTCTGCTATTTAAGCGTTGTAAATTGCATGTCGTGCAGCAGCAGCTATATGCCTCCTAGAGTGGTGCCTATTCCTCACCAGGTTCAGTAGGCTCCCACCAGTGTAACTTTCTTGTGCTTATTGTTTACATTTCTCTAAGTACATTGATGTTCTCTCATCACAGAGTAAGCAGCCGTATGATGACCAGAACAGTGGTCAAAACTGATTACCAGTAGATAAACAAACATCTTTAAGCAGTTGGGACTGTTTTATTATAAACAAGTTCTAACATTTGTTATAACAACTGACTTTCAAACAGAGATAAGGTAAAAGTTTCAAAAAAAATTGTAATGTGTTAAAACCGAACCACCAAAACCTTCATCATTTTTTATGGATTCATGTTTCCACTGCTTGCTTTTTACCTTTGCCTCAGGCTCAGAGGGATATACACCCCTGACTCCTCTGCAGTGATTATACAGCTTAAGAAATGGTATGAATTGGCCTGACACACCCACAGCTTTTCTGCTGCTGTGCGCTTCCGGCTCCTTAGCATCTTTGAAAGGATCTGATCAGTCACAGAACCCAATGGGTGGCGACTTTTGCTGTCTTCGGAATGACGTGCAAGATGTTGAATGTTTTGTGATTGATTGTCACTATTTCCACTATCGCCTCGATTGTGATGTGCTGTTCTTTGAGTGTTAGGGCTTCCACTTCTCTGGTAATTTCTGGTTCTTCACAGAGATGGTCAGCCACTTACCCTTCACTGTTCATGTTTGTTTGGACAAACTGGGAGTGTCTGACCACCAGACCACTGTGTCATATAATTGTGGGTTTTTGCCGTACAGTTCCACCACCTCAGCGTGGATTTTTGCAACATTTTCTCTTCAGTTGCAGAAAACAAATTGCCGCAAGATACTCCCCTTAATAATGGGCTGTGGCTTTGTGTTTAACTCATCTAGCGGCTTTCTGCAGAGCTGTGACATGGGGATTTCATTGGTTTCCACAACTGCAAAAATGTTCCTGCTTAGAAGCAAAAAATTAATTATATAAGTTTAATTTTTGAGATGATAATTAAAACGCTGTAACTTCTGTTTAGGCGAATCTGTTGCTGAAAAAACTCTTTGAGTGTTGATCACAGGTCTGTTACCCTTTCCAAGTTGGGTTAATGGAAGATTGGATTGGATTGTTTGGGGGAAGAGACCAAACAGCGAGGTCATCGGTCTCATCGGATTAGGGAAGGATGGGCAAGGAAGTCGGCCGTGCCCTTTCAAAGGAACCATCCCAGCATTTGCCTGGATCGATTTAGGGAAATCACGGAAAACCTAAATCAGGTTGGCTGGACACGGGATTGAACCGTCGTCCTCCCAAATGCGAGTCCAGTGTGCTACCACTGCGCCACCTCGCTCGGTGATTAATGGAAGAGACAGACTATAGTTAAAGAGGAGGTGCGCTATTCATAATGAGTTTATTTAGTCAGCACTAAAGTATCACAGAAATGTTCATCCAGCTGCAGTGGGAAACATTGCAAGGAAGAGGCATTGTATCCCAAAGAGCATTACTCATAAAATTCCAAGAGCCCACAATCTAAAACAAATCAAGAAACATATTGGTTGGTTGGTTGGTTGTTTTGTGGGAGGAGACCAGACAGCGAGGTCATCGGTCTCATCGGATTAGGGTGGACAGGGAAGAAAGTCGGCCACGCCCTTTCAAAGGAACCATCCCGGCATTTGCCTGGAGCGATTTAGAGAAATCACGGAAAACCTAAATCAGGATGGCCAGATGCGGGATTGAAATGTTGTCCTCCCGAATGTGAGTCCAGTGTGCTAGCCACTGCGCCACCTGAAACAAACACTGTACACAATGATCAAAACACTGTTGTTGTTGTTGTTGTGGTCTTCAGTCCTGAGACTGGTTTGATGCAGCTCTCCATGCTACTCTCTCCTGTGCAAGCTTCTTCATCTCCCAGAACCTACTGGAGCCTACATACTTCTGAATCTGCTTAGTGTATTCATCTCTTGGTCTCCCTCTACGATTTTACCCTCCACGCTGCCCTCCAATACTAAATTGGTGATCCTTCGATGTCTCAGAACATGTCCTACCAACCGATCCCTTCTTCTAGTCAAGTTGTGCCACAAGCTCCTCTTCTCCCCAATTCTATTCAATACCTCCTGATTAGTTATGTGATCTACCCATTTAATCTTCAGAATTCTTCTGTAGCACCACATTTCGAAAGCTTCTATTCTCTTCTTGTCTAAACTACTTATTGTCCACGTTTCACTTCCATACATGGCTACACTCCATACAAATACTTTCAGAAACGACTTCCTGACATTTAAATCTATCCTCGATGTTAACAAATTTTTCTTCTTCAGAAACGCTGTGCTTGCCATTGCCAGTCTACATTTTATATCCTCTCTACTTCGACTATCATCAGTTATTTTGCTCCCCAAATAGCAAAACTCCTTTACTACTTTAAGCGTCTCATTTCCTAATCTAATTCCCTCAGCATCACCCGACTTAATTCGACTACATTCCATTATCCTCATTTTGCTTTTGTTGATGTTCATCTTATACCCTCCTTTCAAGACACTGTCCATTCCGTTCAACTGCTCTTCCAAGTCCTTTGCTGTCTCTGACAGAATTATAATGTCATCGGCAAACCTCAAAGTTTTTATTTTTTCTTCATGGATTTTAATACCTACTCCGAACTTTTGTTTTGTTTCCTTTATTTCTTGCTCAATATACAGATTGTACACCTTAGCAGATAGGCTACAACCCTGTCTCACTCCTTTCCCAACCACTGCTTCCCTTTCATACCCCTCGACTCGTATGACTGCCATCTGCTTTCTGTACAAATTGTAAATAGCCTTTCGCTCCCTGTATTTTACCCCTGCCACCTCCAGAATTTGAAAGAGAGTATTCCAATCAACATTGTTAAAAGCTTTCTCTAAGTCTACAAATGCTAGAAATGTAGGTTTGCCTTTCCTTAATCTTTCTTCTAAGATAAGTCGTAGGGTCAGTATTGCCTCACGTGTTCCAACATTTCTACGGAATCCAAACTGATCTTCCCCAAGGTCGGCTTCTATCAGTTTTTCCATTTGTCTGTAAAGAATTCGCGTTAGTATTTTGCAGCTGTGACTTATTAAACTGATAGTTTGGTAATTTTCACATCTATCAACACCTGCTTTCTTTGGGATTGGAATTATTATATTCTTCGTGAAGTCTGAGGGTATTTCGCCTGTCTCATACATCTTGCTCACCAGATGGTAGAATTTTGTCAGGACTGGCTCTCCCAAGGCTATCAGTAGTTCTAATGGAATCTTGTTTACTCCAGGGGCCTTGTTTCGACTCAGGTCTTTCAGTGCTCTGTCAAACTCTTCACGCAGTATCATATCTCCCATTTCATTTTCATCTACATCCTGTTCCATTTCCATAATATTGTCGTCAAGTACACACAAGTCAACACTAATGTTCGAAAAATTCAAGGCTTCTTTATTCCTTTGTACCATCCACGAATGCAGTAGGAAAAGGGAAAAATTATTCTGGTACACCATGTACCCTCTGCCACTCAGTTTATTGTGACTGATGCAGGTAAAGGTGAATAACACAGTTAAAGTCAGTTAAGTACTTAGTAAGTGCCCCCCCCCCCTCCCTCACACACACACACACACACACACACACACACACACACAGACACACACACACACCTACTTTGATATAACACTATGGCAGTGCGCCAGCCATCTTCTTTCATCTGCAGATGAGTGTGTAGTCGCCTTTTTTTTCCCCGAAGTTTCTACCATCATAATACTATCTTAACACCCGAGTATCATAAAGACTGTCTGAAAGCCTCAGTTGTCGGTACTGTCAGTACCTCTCTCCTAAATGTCAAATTAGACTGTGCACCAGGTATAGAATCACACCTAGATCCTTGCCTTTCAAAGTTGATGGAAAGGAGGAGAGAGATACTGTCAGATGAAAGGTTCCAATTGGGATGTGAAGTATTCTTAAACATTGCCTGTGAAAGGCAGTGGTCAGATTTGAGTTTGTATGGCACACAGTTTTAATGTGTCAGTAATTTTAACTTAAATGTGTTGCCACGCATAGTTATTCCTAATTTGACATAATTGAATGATCGTGGTCTTTTTAAATTCGAAATCACTGAATGGCATTACAAGTATGCTCTTATGTCATGAGTTGAGATTTGTTATAATTATGGTGATGACTTTGAAGCTAGGAAAAAGCATTCAACAGTGCAAGAACTCAGTTATATTTAGATAAATAGTAATACACTTTAAGGTAATACTCAATGCTAGTGAACCCAGCAAAAGTTTGCAATTGCCTACTATGTATGGAAATTGAATATACATCCTAAACTCCTTCCTCCCCTCTCTGTCCATCTCCTCTCTCGGACCTTGAGCCTTGTTTATTGTTATTGCAAATGTTGGGAACTGAATTTGCTTAAAATGAATGGGTAAATTGGTTGGGATCATTGTTTTATGGGGCATGAGAGAGGCCTCTCCAGCCACTGGATCTGAGGAACATAGTTTTAATCCACAAGTGGGTAGGATTATAAAGTTTTGGAAGATTCAAATTCCATTGTGGTATTCTGATCATAAGTCATAAATACAACTTTCATGTTGTCTGTACAACTGACACTAAGTAAGAAAAAAAAACAGCACATCATTGTGTATATAATTTTGTAAAAAAATTATGTATAAGAAGAAAAAAAATTATATGGGAGAAACAATTTGTCTAATGATTTATGTGCCCTACTAGTGCAGTTAAAACTTACTTTGAGAAAGTGTGTGTGTGGGGGGGGGACATACATTTTCACACCACAGCGTTTTCTTTCTCATATCGAAGAAGCAATGAAGGAAATAATGTAATGGTTTGGAGGTGGGATTAAATTTCTTTGTGAATGGGTGTCAGTAATGAGTTCATTGATTATGTTACTATTCTTTGTAAAAATATTGCAGAATTATAAGACCGGTTGACTGGAATAAACAGTCTACTGAGCTCACAATATGGATTAAGAGTAAACAAATTAGTATTGAGGAGAAGCAGATATGAGATAAGTGACAAATTTAACATAAAAAAATGGCGGCCACATGGTAAATGAAGTGAAGGAATTCTCCTGAATCTACTAGTGTCAAACGCAGGCCTTAATTTGAGAAACCAGTCTTTCTGTATCTAATTGCATGATATTATTTCATGTGGCAGTTGGCTACATCTGACTTATTGATTGCTTCAGTTTTGTGTGTCGATGATGAATCTTCCTTCTGTGCTCATGCAGACATTGATTTTGAACATAGTTCAAACCACTTTTATAACAGTAACTGTATAATAATCAGCCATAACTGCCCTGCTGTTTTGTGCAGGAGGTGCTTCTACAATCATGGCTACCAAGTGCCTTCCCTATTAACTAACTACTAACTACTTGGCACTGTGCAGTTGGTGTGCTCAGCTGCATATATAAATCACATAGTGTGGCTGCCAACTCCAGCATTCCCTCTGTTGAGGTGAGCATTTTTTGCTTCATTATTTATATTTTTGCATTGCATTGAATTCAGCAGGTGCCTAGATGTGATATCAGAATCCTTTACAGAGCAAAATTAAGATAATAAGTCAAAGCTTTATACATATCTTACAAAAATTCAAAATGGGTGTCCTTCATGATATGGTAGATATCTTGTCAGTGGTTCATTACCTACCATACTCAAATCAACATGTCTCTTGTAATAGCAGCAAAGGCTTTTTGATCCGCTCTTTCAGCTCTGTCAGGTCTTCAGGTAATGGTGGAACAAAGACACAGTCTTTGATAAAGCCCCATTAAAAGAAGTCGTATCAAGAGACCTCTAGAGCCATCTCAACAATGCTTCATCGTCAGCAACAATGTGACCTAACCAAACTGTCAGAGATGTTCATTCAGATACTCTCTCATGTCATAATGGAAGTGGCTGCAGCTCCAACCTGTTAGAAAAGAAATCTCAGGAGTCTTCCTCAAGTTGTGGTATCAAGCACATCTGGAGCATGTCAAGGTATGAGTGTCATGCACATGGCAGTGAAGATTTTCAACTTGATAAAATCTCAGGCACGCTCAGTGATTTGCCGAGAATGTTCTGCACCCCAGCTTTGAATATTATGCCCCTGTTGACTTTGCCATTGATATGGAAGGTTGCCTCACCAGTGAAGGCTACCCTGTGAATAAAATTGACATTTTGTAGGAATCCCAAACTGTCTCCACTGAAGACAGTGGGTGCCTTCACAAGTTGCAGTTTGTAAAAATGTAATGTCAAACACTCTTATGAAGAACATCCCAGATTGTTGAACTAGGCTGTGCTAAATCATGGCTCACTTTTAGAACTCACTTCACAGGGCTGCATTGGAAGGATTGCCAAACTCTATCCACTGTCTTCTCTGAATGCAAAGGACAACCTGTATGTTTGCCTTGGCATAGTGAAACTGTCTCCATAAGTCGCCTATGCCAGTGTTTAATGTATTCGCTTTCAGATGTATTGAACCCGAACTCCAGCTGAAAGCTGGAATGAGATGTGGTAACGGACATTGTTTTTGCATATTCTGCTAGTCTGCAGGTAGACAGATATTGGTGCAAGTGTCAGAGCTCCGAAAGATAAGGGGAAGTGGAGAAAGCTACCAGCAGGATGCCTCCTGTATAAGAATAACCCAAATTAATAGTAGATGAAATAAATGCAACAGATTGCTTTGGACAAGACAACAGACTAAGAGAAGGACAAACAACCTACATGACAACTCGGTGCTACACAAAGCCATTACCACAACAATGACAAGAAGGCCAAGAACAGCAGAGAGACAAATCAAAGACGCAATCAAAGAGAGTAATCAGTTGACAAGTGAGGTAATTATCAAGCAGTCCCAGTACAGTGAAGATAGACCCTGAGGCATCAAGCGCGAAGACTGAAGTGCTTTGCAGTCACCTATATACCTGCCTCATGGAATGCTATTTGCTGCCGTACTCACATGGCGAAACTGTGGCATTCTCACTGTGCAAGCATAGCACTGTGTGGCCGCATTGCTCCCTAAGGGCTATTTAAGTCAATCTCCTCTGTTGGGCACTCTACATCTGTGCTGCCTGGTGCCACATATTCTACAGCACAGACCCTCTTTCGTTGTTGTTTGGGGGCAATCTGGAAAAACTCGTGGTGTTGGGAATGGCAAATATTCAAAAATGGATGTTCAAAAACTGAAATGTACTGCTGGGCGACATTCAATACAATGTTGCTAGATTTTCTGCATTGTAATATAGTTGGTTCCTCCTTGATGTACTATACACATGATGAGCAAGATATTGCTGCACAACCCTATCCCACTCAGACAGTGGCTCTCCTGAGATTGTCTTGTGTGTGAGGATGATTTCTGTGATGATGCACTGAAAGTTTCAGCTGGTCCCAAGTTGCTAAACCAAGTTCATGTCAGCATATATGCAGGTCATTCCATTAGGTTAATTAGTACCTCCCGGAAGAAGGCATTAACAGATGGGTGTGGTGTGACTGCACAAGCTTTCCCAGTGTAATAACTCTTGGTAGTCCCATCATGTTCGCTGCTGGATTCCAAAATCAACAAGACTCAATATTGTGGCAATCCTTCTGTCCAGCATCTTCAGGAAAGATGCTGCTGTTGCTGCTGAGTCCAGTTGAAACCTGATATGAAGGCCACACGGTGCATGGGCCACACACCTCTGGTGCTGCCCAAAAGACTGGGCTTGTGGCATGGCTCACAGTGGACACCCAAGCCAGTGTTATATCACAAAGGGTCTGGCTGCACCAAAGAACACTGAGCTTTGATGCAGGATAATACAGGGCTCCATGTCCTGCTAAGAGGAAAACTGTTATCTCTATTAGTCAAGATGTCAGCCAACATAATTTCAGTTGACTCCTTATAAACACTGCAAAAAAATAAGAGAACAGTCGTACTGGGTACTATCTGGGTCGCATCTCATTTCATTCCAGGGCCGTCGTCGTAACTATGCTTTGCTACCAGCAATTTTTCAGGTTTTCGTAGCCTCATGTGACAGCAGTCTCCCATGCAGCTGTCATGAACTGCGTGAATCAAACAGTCAGTGCAAGTTTTCCCACACTAATACAGAATTTTATATATGCTGGCCTTCCTGAGTGCCAAATCATGCATTACAGAGCCAAGTAGTGCCCTAACACTGGCAAATGGACAGAACACACACATAATCTCAAATCTCCTTAAAATTATTCCAGTCTTAAAAGATATGCCCCCAGCATGCCTCGTCATGCACCTCAGCTCCAAATTCCTGAGGCTGATGAATCTCTCTCTTGGAGTATCCATTTTCCTCAAACTTAGATGCCATGTGTGCAGGTTCCTGTGTTGGACTATGTACATCAGAAATGGCGTAATTATGCTCTGTGTGCCAGTGTCCTAAGGATGATACTGTGTTGGTACTGTGGGTGGCATCTCTTTGTATGCAGATATTGGTCAGTATGTGTCTCGTTTCAATTAACACTTTGTCCCAGTCCTCACCACATTTCTTGTAAACTATTACATCCAAAAGTAGAAGCTATTCATCACTTTCCTCCATGGTAAATTTAATGCTGGAATGATTGGGGGGATTGAGTAAGAGCATCATGTCCATGGGTGTGATGTACTTGTGCTTTATATTCTTGAAAGACAAAACCTTCATTGGAATTCTGTGTGTACTAGAGCTGAACAGCGTGTTGGATGATCCTGTCTCGATACAGTTCAGCACTCCAAATTACCCAAGAGGGATAAAAGGCATTTGGCATTCAGAGACTATGAGATAGCGCGCCTGAGATATGCATTGGCGGTTAATCATCTCCAGCCACTTCTTCAACGATAATCAGGTGTCAGACAAATCCAGCACTCATTAGTGAAGAGAACCTGATGTCATTGACCCGGGTTCAGTTCCAGGTGTTCCTTACTCTGCCTCCTTCATATGCCATGCTTCTGAGCATTGATACATTGTTCGTAATGATGCCTAGGGACCATATTGATCACATGGAGACAGTTACATTAAAAAAGGCAGCACTCAGTTCTGTTGCATTGTTCTTGGGATACCTAGGAGCTTTAAATGTGAACATTTTAGTTTAGGCTTTACCATGACTTCTTGACATTAAATGAAACAACAAGTTTACTGTTGCCAGTCACTGTTTATTTATTTCCACAATGTGTTTCAAAGATTTAAACCTCCATCATCAGATGGATTTACATTTATGACATTTGTGTGTGTGTTGTGTTACGATTTTTTGGAGAAACTTGTGGCACTGTCTAGTGGAGAAACAAAACACTATTTCAGAACATGGTTTTGGGTTTCTTTTGACAAAAAATTAAATATGTATCTAATGGTAAACATAAAATAAGTAAAATAGAGTTTCAGTGCTACGACAGTGAAAGGAACCTGTGACCACTGGAGGTACTCAATTTTACTTATTTTGTGTTTACCGTTAGATACACATTTAATTTTTTGTCAAAAGAAACCCAGAACCATGTTCTGAAATAGTGTTTTGTTTCTCCACCAGACAGTGCCACAGGTTCCTCCAAAAAATCATAGCACAACACACACACAAATTTCATACTAAGAAATGTAAATCCACCTGATGATGGAGGTTTAAACCTTTGAAACGTGTCATGTACCTAGGAGCCATAATATGTAAACAGTGGTCAGCAAACCAGCCGACTATCACTGTTGTTGTTACTGTGGGTGACCACCAGATTTTTTTTTGTCTCATGATAGCAGTTAATTGAATGATCTCATTGCCGTGTGCACCATTTATATGGGCTACTTTCTGCGCTATCAATCCGTCACATCTTAAAGCAACAGTGTGCACACTGTCTAATGTTGAAGTGACTTTTCAAAGCATGTGAACAGTGTACAGAAGCCACATTGTCCTGCTCATGGTTGGAGATGCGGCCCACACTACTGAACTGTACCGAGAATGCAGGTTTACTTTTACCTCCATTACAGAGGTGGCTTCGTGCAGAGATTTTCTATGGTCTGAAAAGTACTGAGGACAATTATCCCAGTTATTATTATTCTTTTTAATACCATGTTCTAAAATAGTGTTTTGTTTCTCCACTAGACAGTGTCACAAGTTTCTGCAAAAAATCGTTACACAACACACACACAAATGTCATAAATGTAAATCCATCTGATGATGGAGGTTTAAATCTTTGAAACACATTGTGGAAATAAATAAACAGTGACTGGTAACAGTAAACTTGTTGTTTCATTTAATGTCAATAAGTCATGGTAAACTGTGCAGGTCATGAGGCTCCTGCAAAAGTTATTCAACAGTTTACATTGGAGCAAAATTTTATCTGCTTATCTGTTTACAACATGCTTCCTCTCTACTAGTTTGAACTTTTACATTGTCCCACATTTGTAACCTTATTTGTTTTTGTATCTTCATAATCTGTCTTTATTTATGAAACTCAGTAATATAAATATTCAGTGCAACTCAGCACAGTGACCCTTATCATGTAAAGAAATTTTAGTGAGAATTTATTAAAAAAAAAAAAAAAAAGGAAAGAAAGGAAAAAAAGGAGTGAAGCTTCCCATTAACAACAGTAGAGGTGGTCTTGGGCAACAGACACCAGATTTTCCATTGTTATTGTTTTAGTTATGAAATCTTAAGAACATTAATACCTTTTGTATAAGTACTATGTTTCAAATTTATATTTTGTAGTTGATTTCAAACAAATATATTGAGCACTTAACCTGATTGAACTGTTTGTTTTAGGCTGACTCATTCCATTATCTCCCACTTGACTGGATAGAATAATATATTCCCAACATGACAGAATTTTTGGCTGACAATAACCCATGTGGTCAAACAATCTTACGTCTTGTATCCAGAGGAAATGCTATTATAGCAGAATTATTACGACTGAAAGATTATGTTCCACCTGTTTTCAGGTAAGAGCATTATAGTCTTATTTATTAATTCTACTCTTAATGGGAAATGTTGTGTGTTTTGTGTCATAATAGAATAGCAGTGTTGTTTTGAATCACTGTTTGCCTCATTCATACACACATCATGTCCTGCAAAATACATGATGATGGACTGTTGTGTAACATTAGTCAGTGTATGAGTTAAGATAAAAGTAGCTGTCAGAAATTACTTGTTCAAAAAAGTAGCTGTCAGAAATTACTTGTTCATGCTATACTAACTATTCTTGAAGGTAGCCTGATATACTCTGTTTGTGCTTAAGAAAGAAAGAAAAAAAGAAAGAAAGCTACTACACAAACCACTTCTATCAGAAAAGCTGCTGCTTGCCTAATTATGCTTAATAGCTTTAGAAGCTTAGGCAAAACTTTTAGAATTGCAGCATGTATGAGGATTCATGAGTGGCTGCTATTCATTTCTTAGTGCAAGTTCTCCATTTCTTTGACAGTATTTTCACACATCTTCTTCTGCAAATACCAACAATTAAGGAGTAGTTTGAGGGATAAAGAAAAAACTGAGAAATGTAAATACACTCCTGGAAATTGAAATAAGAACACCGTGAATTCATTGTCCCAGGAAGGGGAAACTTTATTGACACCTTCCTGGGGTCAGATATATCACATGATCACACTGACAGAACCACAGGCACATAGACACAGGCAACAGAGCATGCACAATGTCGGCACTAGTACAGTGTATATCGACCTTTCGCAGCAATGCAGGCTGCTATTCTCCCATGGAGACGATCGTAGAGATGCTGGATGTAGTCCTGTGGAACGGCTTGCCATGCCATTTCCACCTGGCGCCTCAGTTGGACCAGCGTTCGTGCTGGACGTGCAGACCGCGTGAGACGACGCTTCATCCAGTCCCAAACATGCTCAATGGGGGACAGATCCGGAGATCTTGCTGGCCAGGGTAGTTGACGTACACCTTCTAGAGCACGTTGGGTGGCACGGGATACATGCGGACGTGCATTGTCCTGTTGGAACAGCAAGTTCCCTTGCCGGTCTAGGAATGGTAGAACGATGGGTTCGATGACAGTTTGGATGTACCGTGCACTATTCAGTGTCCCCTCGACGATCACCAGTGGTGTACGGCCAGTGTAGGAGATCGCTCCCCACACCATGATGCCGGGTGTTGGCCCTGTATGCCTCGGTCGTATGCAGTCCTGATTGTGGCGCTCACCTGCACGGCGCCAAACACACATACGACCATCATTGGCACAAAGGCAGAAGCGACTCTCATCGCTGAAGACGACACGTCTCCATTCGTCTCTCCATTCACGCCTGTCGCGACACCACTGGAGGCGGACTGCACGATGTTGGGGCGTGAGCGGAAGATGGCCTAACGGTGTGCGGGACCGTAGCCCAGCTTCATGGAGACGGTTGCGAATGGTCCTCGCCGATACCCCAGGAGCAACAGTGTCCCTAATTTGCTGGGAAGTGGCGGTGCGGTCCCCTACGGCACTGCGTAGGATCCTACGGTCTTGGCGTGCATCCGTGCGTCGCTGCGGTCCGGTCCCAGGTCGACGGGCACGTGCACCTTCCGCCGACCACTGGCGACAACATCGATGTACTGTGGAGACCTCATGCCCCATGTGTTGAGCAATTCGGCGGTAAGTCCACCCGGCCTCCCGCATGCCCACTATACGCCCTCGCTCAAAGTCCGTCAACTGCACATACGGTTCACGTCCACGCTGTCGCGGCATGCTACCAGTGTTAAAGACTGCGATGGAGCTCCGTATGCCATGGCAAACTGGCTGACACTGACGGCGGCGGTGCACAAATGCTGCGCAGCTAGCGCCATTCGACGGCCAACACCGCGGTTCCTGGTGTGTCCGCTGTGCCGTGCATGTGATCATTGCTTGTACAGCCCTCTCGCAGTGTCCGGAGCAAGTATGGTGGGTCTGACACACCGGTGTCAATGTGTTCTTTTTTCCATTTCCAGGAGTGTACTTTGGGAGTATATGAGACAACTCATTAAAAGGCAGAAGCATTGAATTGTTGACAGGCACACAGAAAAGGACAAAAAACTTGCTAGCTTTCAGAGTAGATCCATTTTACACACACACACACACACACACACACACACACACACACACACACACTTATACTTACTTTTCTTCTGACGATAATTCAATTAATAGAAAAGATGTTTGTAATTTTGCAAATCCACCGCAGCTTCGTATTGCTTACCCAAACCCTTTAGATCATGCCAGACCCTTGCATTATGTTATACACTCTTTCCATATTTTGAAGTGCATCAGAAATAATTGGTTGAATTTGAAAGATGAATGTCTGACATTTTACGTCCCCGTCTATACGACTGCAAGCTTCATTTTATGCAATTAGCTCTATATTTGATATTGAAAGCAACAAATTATTAAAATTTGGGAATGGTTTATGTATGAAAGCACTGTGGCCTTCTTCGTTAGAAGATAAAATGTAAAGCTTGTTTGTCAAATTTTCAGTGACAACAACAGGTGTAGTGTGGTGTTCAAACCTAAAAATGACATTGAAAATTATGAAGGAACTGCTGAATTTATTAAAATAATAAGCATGTGGCAGAAAATTTTGGATCTGAAGTCTTCTTTCAAAAAATGGTTTAAATGGCTCTGAGCACCATGGGACTTAACATCTGAGATCATCAGTCCCCTAGAACTTAGACCTACTTAACCCTAACCTAAGGACATCACACACATTCATGCCCGAGGCAGGATTCGAACCTGCGACCTTAGCTGTCGCGCGGTTCCAGACTGAAGCGCCTAGAACTGCTCAGCCACACCGGCCGGCAAAGTCTTCTTTGAAAGGCATTAGACATACGGAGGAAATGCAAAAGCCTATAACAAGCCACAAGGATGATGAAACACATGAATTTGTCAGTTGGTCAGCTCAGTAAAGAAATACGCTGCAAATAATCATACAACATATCTGTTATTAGAACTGAGAAATTATTGTCAGTCAGAACTTGAAATGTCATATATGCTACCCAGAAAATTTAAGACTGATGCCTTAGAATCCAGGTTTGGACTGTATTGACAGCTTTGTGGATCCCAGTACCATGTATCAACAAGGAAAATATTTGAGGCAGATGGGAAGCTGAGATTTGCAACTTTGTTAGCATTTTTTGTACAAGATGACTCAACTAAGAAAATTATAAGTAGATCTCTGCAGATGTGTAATGGTTGTATATTGTTATATTGCTAGTTTCGCTTTGGGCATATACGTATCCAGCTTTTTTTAAATTTTATACTGAAGCCTCATAGTGCCACCTAGGAGGTGTTAACTATTTACAGGAAGTATACTTTTTGTGAAAACTGCAGGACATATTAAGGCTTCATTCAGACTTTTGACTTCAAGCAGGCTATGTAATAAATCTAGGTGAGACTGTGTTCTTTCATATCCAAATGGAACAACACAATGTGCATTCCATTGTTCTGTATGATTTATTTTGCTGACAAATTGTATACTCAGTGAAATTAAAAGCCTCTCACATTACACTTGCATTTTGTGGTGTGTAATGCTCACTGTGCTGTGTTGGATGTACTGTTTGTTGGATACAAAATCCAAAACGTAAAATAGCTCTACTGCTTTTTTTCTTGTAATATTGATTTGCGCATTTAAAAGTGTGATTTTCACACTTTTTGTTTTCCTGCAAATCTGCTGCAAACCCAAAAATTTGTGAACCATCAATTTTGCAAAGAATGCCTGGAAGATGATATCGTTTAAAAATAGTTTTTGTGTGCATTTATTGTTACGTATTTCAGTAATTTTGTGCCCTTATGAGTAATGTATTGAAAAAAATTCTTAATTATATGAAACATAGTTACATCAGCCTCTTAGCTTATTATGGAATTTTGTTGCAGGCTGGAAACGAAACAAGAACAACAGAAATATGGGGAAATTATTTCAGACTTCAGTTATTTTAAAAAGTCTGATGAATTTGATTCCAAAATAGATAATAATGAGGTAAGTTGTAGTTTATAGTCTTTGATGGATCAATAATTTTTGTATGCTCATAGAAACACAACAATTAAAGCAACAATGGCCGACTTCAAGCAGTAGATACGGGACGAAGGTACAAAAAATCAAATTCTGTCTTCACATAACCACAAAAGGAGTTACTTGAGAAGGAGAAAAACACAGACAAGAAATGGAAGTATAAGAAATAAAAGTAGTAGAGAGTAAGAAAGATGAGAAGGTATGGCAAGGTCGTCAGAAGTAGTGTCACTAAATGCCCAGAATAACTCAGGTGTGCCCTACATTTCAGTGTTCAGTGTTCCGGAAGCATTTAAGAAATATCTTGAAGGCAATTCAGCTATACAAGCATCAACAATCTCAAGTGGAACTTCTTTTTCTTATGCAATTTCATGTGCAAGGGAAAGGGCATCTGCTGGTGTATTTGGTTCCTAATTAACGTTGGACTATGTGTGTCTTGAATTATGCTATGTAGTCAGTGTTGCAGTTGATGTGGCAGTTCTTTATTTTCTCTCTGATAAAAAGTGTAGATATTGGCTTATGATCAGTGACCAACATAAACTACCAGTCTCTAAGCTGTGGCCGAATTTCTTTATGGAAGCATACAACTCGTGGTCACATGATGACCATCCGTGCTGCGACATAGATAGTTTCGGAATGAAGAATGCCAACATCTCCCAGTGTTGGTCTATTTGCTGTTGAAGTTCAGAAACTATTCCAGTATTAGATGCATTAACCATCAAAGCAAAAGATTATTGTGGAAAAGCATGTGGCCTCAGCTATAGCAGTATTCACTTTGTTAAAAGCAGTTTCTGCTTTCCTAATCCACTGTAATTTATCATGTGGTTTCAGTGAACCTTGCAAGAAATCATTAAACAGAGTGGTCAGCAGCATGTTGTTATGCACAAACCAATGACAATAGTTACAGAGAGTATATGCCCTGGGACAACAGGAAATCCAGGAAAAACATGGGAATTTTTTCATCCGGGAAAAGTCCGGAGGAAACCCAGGAATTTTTAGAATTTTGGAAATTTTTTATTTTTTAGTTTTCAGTTAAATTTTAGTAATTTTCACTGGTTTGAGCCGATACTCTAATGAAGAATTTTACCTTATCCCGCTAGTGCAGAATAATAATGCAGCTATAAAATATAAATGAGAGAATAACACCGAAATAAAACATTAATTGCAAAGAAAATGCATCATATACAACAATAAAACATAGTGCAGACACAAATTTCTACAGACAGCAAAAATGTGTCAGAGGCTTTAGGACAAAAACTCTGCACTACTTTGTATCAACAAACTGCTTCATATGTGTGTAATGTCACAACTGTTTACATTTCTAACTGGCCGCTGTAAAATATTGTGAATGGTAGTTTGAGAAGCGTTACTTTCAAACTAAATTTTGTTTTATGCAAGATGAATTATGTTGCTTGTGAGAATGTGCAATAAATTTCGTAAATCATGGAGCATTTGACTCTCGTTCAGAACTTTATGCTTTGAGGACCAGCCACTTAGAGAAGTTTCAGGCCCGGAAGACCAGCTATTCAAGCCATTATGTAAAATTTTACTGGCATGTTTGTGTTTGATAGACTTTAAAGGGTAAAACACACACAAAAAAAGACCAACCTTCCAGGTTAGTTTTTTGTACTTATTTTAGTTCTTTCATAAATTACAAATTATGTAATAGTGATAGAAAAAAGTATAGTTATCCAGACAAATGTTGGGGGGGGGGGGGCGGCAAAGTGAGTTCTTGAGCAATATCAGACATAGTTGGCTTTTCCATGGAAGAAAAATTGAAGTGCTCGGCAAGACACGTAATCAGGTAACCCATGAAATGTTCAGAGCACAGCAGTGAAATTTGTGATCATGCTCATCAGTAATTTTCAGCTGTTGCGATTTAAGCTGTGCTCTTAGGATCCTGCATAACAAGAGCCTCTGGGGAGGGGGAATGATGACCAGTATTATCGGTGAAAGATTAGGTTTTCTTGTAACTATACCGTATGTATTTTGTTTGGCTTACTACATTACATGTCCTGTGCTCTGAATATCTGCTGTCATTGGCTGGTGAGGTCACTTGACATGGAATATGATTAGCTGACAATCTTGATTTCAGTGATTAGGAAGCTACTGTACTATATTTCGTAACAGAAAAATATGCAGTTTACTCATCAAAGATTTTCCCCAAATGCATTTTTTTTTTCTGAGTTCGATGTCGTAAAGTGCCAAGTAGTTCTACATCGGTGTATAAAACCTTCACCATTCAGAGGATTGAAGTTTTACAGTTCTGGGAGAGAAGGTGTATTTTCACCCAGCAAAAAGTGAATTTTTAACTGGGAAATCTGGGATTTTTTTTTGTCCCCATGTACACTCTTCTTCTTCTTCTTCTTCTTCTTTTTAAAATCATCCTTTGCAGCATGTGGACTGTGGACTGCCACAGGCTGTGGGAAGTTGTTTATAGCTTTCACTCACTCTTACATCAACCAAATTCTTGGGTGTTTATTGCATGACCCAGGAAATGAACTGATGCTCCTCATATGCACTTTGATGGATTGAGAAATAAACCATGTGAGTGGAGATAAGCGAAGATTTGCTGTAAGTGGTGCAGATGTTCTGTTTCGGAGCTGGAAATCACCAAAAAAATCATAATCAGTAAAGACATAAAAGAATTTGAAATTGTGTTTGAATTTGTCCATAAAGTGCTGGAAGGTTTGTGCAGTGTTGCATAATCCTAAAAGAATCCTAGTAAATTCGAATAGGCTGAATGTAATGCAAACAGTGATCTTAAATATGTCTTCCAGAGCACTGTGCATTTCATAGAAAGTCCATACCAAATGTGTTGTTTAGAAGATGTGTTTTCCATGGATATTGAATGAGAAATGTTCAACATATGTGACAGGACACCTGTCAGAAATAGTTGTAGTGTTAAGTTGTCTTTAATCGCCAAGTGGATGCCATCTATTGCTCTTCTTTAGAACTTTGTGGAGAGGTGAGACCCAGCTGCTGTTTGACAGATGACCGATCCCTTGGGTGAACATAAAACAAAATTCCTGCTTCACTATCTTCAAATTCTCAGGTGGTAATTGACAGGGTTGAGCATGAATAAGCAGTCCTGGCATTGTTAGAACATAGTACGTTGTTGTATGCTGTATGGGCTCTAGAATGGGTGGCTGCTTAGTAATGTCAGGAAATTTCTTAAGGAGTTCTAGATACAGAATATTACAAGTGATCATGCGTACAGCAGTGTTGTCTACATGGTGTTAACACCCGCAGCTAGCTAAGTTAGATATTGTGTCAAGAAGATGGTGGTGTCGATGGTCTGGTTGCAGGCCACAAAATCATAAAATAGGCTCCAAGGATGGTGTAGATCATGTCTGTCGCTATGATTTGCCACATACACTCACAGTGAAGCTGGAGTTAAGTGAGAATGTCGCATGAATGTATGTCTTGATTGTGGAACAATTGGGAACAAAGGGGCTACGGCTATCACGGCTGCAGTGAGATAGCCGAGAAGAAAGGTATATCGATATATCAGCACCTATGTCTACTAGAAACTGCAGTTTTATACAATTTTTGTTGACAGGCGATTGTTGCCATCTAGGAAGCATTACCGACTTCTGGGCACATTTCCCATCTCACACAAGAAACATTTTTAGCTTCTGAG
This sequence comes from Schistocerca cancellata, assembly GCF_023864275.1. Lineage (NCBI taxonomy): Eukaryota > Metazoa > Arthropoda > Insecta > Orthoptera > Acrididae > Schistocerca > Schistocerca cancellata. Next base: position 20,404,180 of record NC_064628.1, on the reverse strand, counting down.
CTAAATCATCTATTGTGTCGGTATACGTTTTCAGCTGAAGGCAGTCAGTGATGTTTCACAGCACATCGGCTCTGTGATGGGTGACTAGAATATTGCATTTGGAGATTGGCGACTTGTGCAATGAGCTTAGTGATGGTGCTTATAATGGTGCCAAGGGAATGCCGGATTGTGGAAATAAGGCTGCAGTACATGTGGATGGATAAATCTCAGTAATACAATCTTTCATTTGCGCTAGGGTGTCAAGATTGCAGTCACATACAGTGAGTAAATTCCGTGTGTCAGGCCATAAATGATGCAGTCTGCAAAACAAACACTTATAATCTCACTGCAGCTGAGTACTGGCAGTCTGTTGTGGCCTATGTATTACATAGATTAATCGGAGAACTTCTTCATTAACAGCATTGGTAGATAGAGCCTGTATGTGATGCAATAGTTGTGAAGGTGTGTGATCACCTAATTCTTCTGTGCGGATTAAATGTCTCAATCATTTGGCTTCTGATTGAGACAAGCAACTGATTACAGCATTTTTAATGACACTCTTATGTCTTATATCCATGTGTGTGTGTGTGTGTGTGTGTGTGTGCGCGCGCGGGCACGTACGTGATGGTGTCGTTATTATTGCTAAAGCTCTGATGTCCTTACCACTGATGCACTTCACTTGAAAAAAAAAAAAGGAAATCTTTCCTCTGCTTTTTATTCTAGTTAACTGTGCACTAACACTCCACATATAAATTTTTTTTTGCCAGGGGTGCTGATGGGGGCTTTTGGAATCTCAAATTAAAAAATGGTGGGGATCAGCTGACCTTGATGTGAAGCTTTGGGGGACATGACTTCGCTCACGAAAGCATTGTTCCTTTCCAGGCCAGGCACTGCAGTGGTCTTGAGCTTGAGGAATGTGTAGGCACCACCCTAGCTGGTAACAGCTCCGCACTGTGACATAGTGTGGACAAGTCGACCCACGTGCACATGTCAGAACAGTTGTTGTAGCTAGCCACTGTGCCCATGCTCATAGGAATATGAAAAAAATGTTCTAGTCTGTGCTTAGTCTGTGAAATAACAACTATATCGTCATACATATCTTCGTACAGTGTCTCATGGCACCATCTTTCATGTACACTACTAAAAAAATAACTAACCCATGAAAATGCAGTGTCTACCAAATAAGCACTAGTACTCTCACTGCAGCTGACTACTGGCAGACTTTTTCTTCTCGGGGGAACTGCAGGTATTGTCGAAATATACTCTATGGGTCCTTGCTGTAAAGAACTTGGCGTAGTGGCAAACTTAATATTCTCATGCTTTAAACTGTTCATGACTTGTTTTATTTTTATTTCCGCAGTATGTACTAAAAAGATGTCCCTAATTCCTAATCAGTGCACACCACTGGGTTTGATTGTCGATGGTGGTGAGAAATCCACATCTGCCTTCATTTGATTCAAGAAATTGGTTCCAAATTTCTGACTTAAATTGATATCCATTGTCACTTAAGATGCACTATGCCTTGATTATGTTTTCAGAAAAAATTCCTTGCAGGATCCTGACCATGATGTTTTCATAGGCCTTTCTAAAGGGATAAAGTTTTACAAATTTCAAAATCATTTCTTGCACAACCATTATTAGCCGAGTCAGTGGAAACCCAAAAAGATGTAATAGGGAAGAAAATCATTGAATCACCAATTTTTGTATGGCAGTAGGGAGTGTGTCATGAATAACATGAAAAATCTCCACTGGTGGGGTGGGGTGATGGCATTTAAAGGTAACTTTTTTATGTTTTTCTGTAACAACTTGAAAACCATGTCTTGTAGCACAAATGTTTCCCAGTACAAAATTAAACTACTTTCAATTTCCTGCAAAAATGTCCTATTCATTTTTTTCTAAAGGGCTTACAGCTTCCCCATTGCAAGGGATGTAAAAATTATGGATTGTTAAAAATAGTATTTCAGTGGTATAAAATTAATGTTTTCTGTTAAGTGAAGTGGGTTAAGAACAAATATTAAGTGAGTGTACTATTTTTAAGAGATAACTTGTGTTCGGGGGCTGTATTTCAGTCTGGAGGGGCAGGGCTGGAGGATAGAAGTGTGAGGGAAGGTAGGTGTCAGATTGAAGTCATGTGCTTCCCTCCTTTACAGATCTGAAAACTGAGGAGCGAGTGGGGGATTCTCCACTCTGTTTACCCCACTACACCACTACATCACAAGAAACAAATACAAAGCTATAGTGACCTTCTACAGTACATCTTATGAATCACTGGCGATGCAGTGGGCAAATGTGCACGGAATGGGAAGGGGGGCAGCTGTTTACTTTCCACAAAGTGTGTTGACACTTCGTGGAATACAGATAGTTATGAATAATAGTAATGCAAGACCTCATATGTTCAGAATTTATGTAAATTGGTTCTTACTCACCCTGTACTGCAGCTGTAGCATTCGTTCAGAAAGGCAGCTTACTCCACCATGAGTGCTACTCGCTTTTCATTTTGCAGACAGAGTATAGCTTCGCAGCATTTCCTGTCCAGTTCTTTTATGTGAGTAGACAAAATAAGTTCACTAAGCTCCTGTTTATATGTTGGAGTTATTCTCAGTTTATTAAATGTAAATACTTATTTGCAGTTGTTAAGTGAGTTGTAAAAAAGATCATCAGCTGGAGCTGTCACTGTCTTCCAAAATGAAGAGTCTGTACCAAGGGTAACATGCTGTCAATATGTATTTGAAAAAAGTTGATTTCTTTCTATCTATTTAACACTAGTTACCAGCAGATTACTCTTCTAGGCCTGAGGTCATGGGTCCCCTAAGCTTACACACTACTTAAACTAACTTAAGGGTAAATTTGGAAAAGGGGGTGCAGGGGCAAAAAATAAAAACCTTGTGGTTTGCCAATGGCATTGTATTTCTGTCAGAGATGGTGTAGCACAGTTGAACGGAATGGAAACTGTTTTGGAAAGAGGTTATAGGATGAAAATCAACCAGCATAACACAAAGATAATGGGATGTAGTCAAATGAAATCAGGCAATGCTGAGTTCTTTAAATTAAAGATTGAGGCACTGAAAGTAGCAGATGAGTTTTGCTGTTTGGGCAGCAAAGTAACTTGTAGAGAAGAAATAAAATACAGACTCGCATAAAGGGGATATAAAATTCAGACTGGGAGTAGCAAGAAAAGTAATTTTGAAGAACAAGAGGAGTTTGTTAACATCTGTTATCAGTTTAAGTGTTAAGAGGTCACTTCCGAAGGTATTTGTCTGGAGTGTAGCCTTGTATGGAAGTGAAACATGGACAATAAACAGTTCAGACAAGTATAGAGTAGAAGATTTTAAAATATTGTGTCCTAGAAGAATACTGAAGATCAGACAGGTAGATCACATAACTAATGAGGGAATACTGAATCGAATTGGGAAGGAAAGAAGCTTATGGTACAACCTGACCAAAAGGAGGGATTGATTGATAAGACACATTCTGAGGCACCCAGGAATCTTTGAGATGGCAATGGAGGAAAGTGTGGAGGTTAAAAATTTTACCGGCAGGACTTGGCTCAAATACAGTAAGTGGATTGAAATGGATGTAGGATACACTACTTTTGCAGAGATGAAGAGGCCTGCACAACTGACGACCATAACACTAACAGCATATCCAGTGCCGTGTAAGTGTGAATAATGTGCTCAGTCATTCGACTGTTGTGGATCCCTACTTATCTTGCCACTCGGGAGTACCTTATGATGCTCCCATTGATGTTTATGGTCATTGTTGTTTGCGTGTTGTTCTTGCATGACTGTTGTGGTACTGAGATTAGGAAGGACCACTGTCTTAATGTTTGATAAATGTGTGGACTACTTAGCATCTTGGAGTGTAACATTTTTATATCTTAATTGTTTTGAATGTATGAATTTACCTTCAAAAGTGTGTGTAAATGATATTCAAAGCTGTATTTAGGTTTTGAGTGATAAATTTGTGTTGTGACATATTATTTGATTTAAATACATTTTTAGAAAAAAAAAATGAAATTTGCATTGATAAACCGGTGAGATTTTTCAGTGACAGCAATATTTCAGTGACTTTTTCCCCAGTGGAAATATGAAAGAGAAAGATTCAATATTAACCCTCAAAAGGCTGTTATATTACTGAAATACTATAACAAAGATATTAGTTGCTCAGTAGTTGTTCAGAGAAATATGGTTAAAACTTCAAGAAAAGTGTTGATATCTGTGAGTACAGTATACCAGGGTAAGTCAATAAATAAGTCAGAAATGTCAGTTTACCTTATGCAGCGGTTGAATTACGTGCACATGTTTTGGTGGCAGGTTGCAGCAAACATATGCTTTTCTTATAGGCTGCTAGATATAGCAAGGCAGCCAGTGCAAGATGGTGATTGTGTCACATGAGTGTACAGGGATAGGACAGCATGCAATCATGCACTTTGTGGACCAAAAGACTGTTCATAGAAGAAGTGCATTGCAAAATGTGTCCTGTGTATGGTGACAACAGTTTATCACAGGAAGCTGTGTTCAGTTGGATCCAGGAGCTTAACAAAGGAGGGAAAAGCATAAAAGATTGAGAGCATCCGGGTCATCCTGTAGCGGTGACAATAGATCATTCGTAATGACCAGCATGTGACGTTTGGTGACGTTGTGCGTGCTGTAAGCTGTTCACATGGAACTATGTACAACACCATGCATGAGCAGTTGAATTTTCATAAAGTTTGTGAACAGTGGGTGACCCACATGTTGACTGAGGAGCATAGAATGAACAAAATGGCTGCATCTTTGAAGCACTTGTTTGGTACTCTGAGGAAGGAGAGAACTTCATTACATAAATTGTTACAAGGAACGAGCCTTGGGCTCACCAGTTTTAACCGTAAATCAGTCAGTCATCTGTGGAGTGAAAACATTCCAGCTCCCAAACAACAACAAAGTTCTAGGCTGTTCCATCAGCTCACAAGTTCATGCTCACCATGTTTTGGGATGTGCAAAGGGTCTTACTAATGAAATGCCAGTCTCACATTGCACCACTCCGTAGGAAATCCAACAGGGTGCTTGCTGCAGATGACCTGGTCTCCTAACAAAGAAAGCAATTCTTCTAGATGACAATGCCTACTCTCACACAGCAAGACAAACACAGGAGGTTTTGTGAACATTTCATTGAGAATGCTTGAAACATCTGCCCTATGATCCAGACTTAACCCCAAGAGACTTTCGTTTGTTTAGGCACCTAAAATCTCATTTGGGTGGCTGACGTTTTGAAAATGGTGATGATGTAGCCAAAGAGGTTGCACATTCACTGTGACAGCAACTAAAATACTTTGCTGCCTTATATCAAAGACTTTTAAGGAGATTGTGTGTGTCTGAATGTATACATTTGTAAATATCAGGAAGTTGCATTGATTATTATTGCTGCTGTTCTGTTTTGTGACTTACTTGTTGACTGACCCTTGTATAAAGTAGTTATGTTTTAAAATAATAAAATAATTGAATGTCAAATCTTAGCTTTCAGTGTCTGATCCTCTGCTGTATCATGATGTTTTATGGTGTGGCCTACATTTTACTCCTTCATGTTCTACATTTCACTAAAACGATTTAGTAACCTCACTCAGAAGTAGTACACACACATTACTTAATACCATGATTTGTGAAAAAGTGAAATGTGATGGTGTGATTTAGGTGCTTTGGCAGTTTGAGGGGTCTGGCACTCATTTGAAAATAGATGTTGGAATCATAATTTACCTTTTATACCTAGATGGGAGACTGTATTACCATATGCAATTTCCTTGTCTCTGTCACCATTAACTGATAGGAGTATAATAATGTAACTATGTTAGTGAGGTTCTGTATTTGAACTTAGCTACACCAGGAGGCCTGATCAGATCAAATTTCTGATTAAATTAAGTTTCGTTTTTCAGTTTTATTATTGTGTGTTATGATTTTTATGTTCTGTGATGGTGCTTTCGTAAGACAGTATTCACAAAAATTCATGTGATGGTGCTTTCATAAGACAGTATTCACAAAAATTCACTACTGTAACTTTTTTAATGTGTGATATTGTTATTCTGTCCACAGCAACTACAAGATTTAGATGAGGAATTTCGAGAAAATTATACAGAAATTTTGACCAGGTTCTACTTAACATTTGAAAGTATTCACAAGTATGTGACCGATCTCAACCACTTTTTAGAAGAGCTGGAGGAAGGTATTTATATTCAACAAACTTTGGAAGGAGTACTTCTCGATGAGGAAGGACGACAGTTACTAGTAAGCAGGATTGATTTTTTGTGGTGGTTTGTTTGTTAATGCATTGATATTCTGTTCTCTATTGATTCTTAGCTATGACTCCTTTAGAATTATCAAAGCAGGAATTACTGATTAATTGGAAAATATTAAATAAACAACTTTTTGGACATCTACTCAGATATTTACTGAAAAGTGTGTAGTTCAAACTGCTTCACCAAGACCTTCCACTTGGTCTGCTATTCATGTTGTTGAATAGAGCAGCACCAATGTAAATGTCACCGCTTTTTCCACGGTCATAAAATACTGTCCGTCCATCAGATTGCTGAGAAAGCAGGAGATGAAAGATAGTAGATTGGTAAGTAAGATGCCAGCTTCAGTTCAGAGTTGTCAGAAAGATGGATTAAAAATTGAATAGAAATTAAATTTGGTGAGAGTAATTCAGTTATTGAATAGAAAAAAGGAGAAAATAAGGAAGAGGTGAAAAAAAGAGGGTGAGAGACAAGGAGGGAGTTGGGGGTATGAAAAAAACAAAGGGGGTAAAGTAAATAATTACGTAGAGGAGAAAGGGGATCTTATGCCAGTTGAGATTAAAACATGGAAGGGTGCAGGATGAGGGGATATGTTGAAAAGTAAACAGTAGCCAACATGCCAGTTGGTAAACAGCAAGATTGTTTTTAGAAGTTGCTGTCTCTTAACTGTTGTAGGATTTACCAGTGTGTCTGGAGTTAAGCGGTTGTGGGTAAGTGCATTGGCAGGCCTCACAAAGGGAACGATTACAGGAGCAACAAACTTGCTGCACTGTAATGTTCACAGACCGTTGTCCACACCCTATTGTTGTCATCATGAAATCTTTTCACTGTTAGACAATCTTGTTGCACTATCATCTGCTGTGTAACTTACGTGCTATCTGATGGATGGCTTGAAACATTAGTAGACTAGTGATAAGCCTCAGGCACTGATGAGCTTTATTTAGTTCCAACATTTGCAACTTCATATCCTGCCATGCGGTTCAAAACCCATGTTTCACTTAAAGAAAGACCATTTTTGTTTTATGAAACTTGGCAGTTGAGTTGTGTAACTTATAATGCCATACTTCCTGTGATTTAAATTTTTTCAACTTTATGTGTTGACAATGTTAATTACCTTAAATTCAAATTCAATGTAGGGCTCCAGTGCATGGTACATTTTCAGATTTTCTTCTGTTTCCAGTGTGAAGGTCTGTACCTGTATGGTGTGATGCTGCTGTTAGTTGACCTCCACATAGAAGGAACGGTCAGGGAGCGCATGCTTGTTTCTTACTATAGGTACAGTGCACAGAGATCCAGTGCTGACAGTAACATTGATGATGTGTGCAAATTGTTGCGCTCTACTGGCTTTCTAAATACTCCTGGTGCGAAAAAAATACCAAACTATCCAGTAGAATACTTCAGGTAAATGATGCGAGAGTTTTTATGTCTATTTACTTTCTTTAATTGTATTATTCAAATTTGGCACACTTTGTGAACTGTATGGTGAAGTTGCTTATTACCAGCCGTCATTAGAATTCAGAAACATGCTGTATGAAAGTGAACTTGTTCGTGACTTTTGTAAACCAATGCAGGTTTCCCCTTCATGCTGATCTGCTCTATAAAATGCTAGTAAGTGTAATAAAATTCAACACAGAATACATTCCTATTCAGTTTAAATTTTCAGCCCTAACTATCTGGCCATTCAGTTTTTGCCAGTTTAGAGTGTAAGTTCTCATAACTTTATCTCAGTTATCATTGCATTTTAGATCTGCTTCTTATGTTCTCCTTGATTTATCCATCATCAGGGTCTATACACCCTAGGATAACCAGGAATTTTATCATATGGGCTAAAACAGGGAAAAAACCCATTAATTTTTTAGAATTCCGGAATTTTTTTGTCTTCTGTATTTACTCGAATCTAAGACGCACTCGAATCTAAGCCGCACCTGAAAAATGATACTCGAAATCAAGGAAACAAAATTTTCCTGAATCTAAGCTGCACCTGAAATTTGAGACTCAAAATTCAAGGGGAGAGAGAAGTTTTAGGCCACACCTCCAAATCGAAACAAAGTTGGTCCATTGTAATATGAGAGACAATTTAGGTCGAATGACTGACGATACAGCTACAGTAGTTTGGTTCGAGTCGTAAACTTAGCAGTTAAACTTTACCAGGTAGCCATTTCTATGCGTCAGGCACTCCGTCCGTATTTATACGGGTACCCTTCCTTTTTCACATGCTTCGTCTGGTTTGAATTGATTGCTTATTTTTCTTTGATCTGATAAGTGCTGTTCTCTTTGTTTTAGGTGTTTACGTCACTCTAAGCTGAAAATGCATTGCTGTACTGTGTCATGCATTGTTTGTCGCATTCTGATAATGTATTTTTACGAGCCGGTCGCGGTGGCCAAGTGGTTCTAGGCGCGACCACTACAGTCGCAGGTTTGAATCCTGCCTCGGGCATGGATGTGTGTGATGTCCTTAGGTTAGTTAGATTTAAGTAGTTCTAAGTTCTAGGGGAGACTGATGACCTCAGATGTTAAGTCCCATAGTGCTCAGAGCCATTTGAATCATTTTTTTGTGTTTATGACCTGTCGCCGCTCGCGGCATGGCTTGCTTTAGTGCACGCTACCGCCGCTTACAATTAAAAAACAAAAGAGAGGAATCGTCTCATTAGCGAAACAATGGCAAGAGACTGCTATTTGTTGTTACTTACACTGATGCTTTCTTCGATAATGATCAGCAAGAACCAAATAATAGACTGCGTATGATAGAAGATGTTCTGAAAGAGAGTTTAGCGAAAATTTTTCTCCGTTTGAAAATCTTTGCAGACGCCTCTTTAGTACATTACATTCTGCACCAAAATTAGAGTCATCTTAGATTTAAAAATCTAGTCAATTGCCATGCTTCATTTCTGACTGTACCAGCATTAGGCATAAGAATAATACGAATATAAACATGACATGATATGTATATTCTTCCGCGTTGGCTGTTGTCTCGCTCAAGTTTCGTAGTTTATTAGGCAGACTGGATTTAAATGAGATAGCAGTAAACATGAAACAATACATGGCAAAATGTTTATATTCGTATTATTCATATGGTGAAGAGAATACTGCATGTGATTCACAATTCATAAAAGTTCCTATTAGCAACCATCTTTTCTCACAGATGGGAAAAAATTCAGAACGTAGAGTTGGCCATATTGACAAACATCCCAAACAGTCTTGCCAGTCGGATTTTCTTAGTACATTGAAATGCTGCTACATTCGAAGATGAACAATACGGAATTTGTATTTATTTCGTTGGATAATGTATGAAAATGCAGTGGTCGAAACTCGGGGTGGAGAAAAAAGCTCATCTTCCACCTTTTTTTTTTTTTAATTTGTTTACTGACGCAGAGGTTTTGGCGCCAGTATTTATCTTTGTGCCTGCAAAGCATGCCTGTGTAGCGCTACATATATTCGACGGCAGAACTTAGTTGTGGCAGCACCTACCAACATTTTTCAGAACTTCCGCTTACTTTGCACTCGATTCTAATGCGCAGGTGCCCCTTTGGATTACACAACCTGGAAAAAAAGTGCGGCTTGGATTCGAGTAAATACAGTAGTTTTCAATAAAATTTTTGTAATTTTTACTGGTAAGAAATGATAATCTAACAAAGAATTTTACTTTATCCTGCCACTGCAGAATAATGTGCACCAATAAAATGTAAACAAAAGAAAAAACATCAAGATAAAACTAAATTGCAAAGAAAATGCTCAATTTACAACAACAAAACACAGTGCGCAAGCAAACATCTGCCGACAGCAAAATATGTCAAAGGTTTTATGATGAAGACTATGCAATACTTTGTAAAAACAAACTGCTTTTGATGAGCATGATGTCACTCTATTTACATTTCTAACAGGTCACAGGAAAATATTGTGAATAATGGTTTGAGGAGTATTACTTTCAAAGTAAATTTCCTTTTATGAAAGATGAATTACATTACGTGTGAGAATGTGCGATGAATTTCTTAAATCAAAGAGCATTGTCTCTCATTCAAAACTTAACACTTTCAGGAGCACCCACTGAGCAAAATTTCGGACCCATAAGACCAGATATTTATGTCATTATTTAAAATGTTACTGGCACATTTGCGTTTGATATATCTTATAGGATAACACATTCAAAAAGTATTGATATTATATGTGGAAGCTTAGCTTTTCTTCTACATCTACAGCTACAAGGTTACTGTGCAATTCACACTTAAGTGCCTGGCAGAGGGTTCATCGAACCATTTTCATACTACTACTTCTCTACCATTCCACTCTCAAATGGCGCTTGGGAAAAAGGAACACCTAAACCTTTCTGTTTGAGCTCTGATTTCTCTTAATTTATTATAATGATCATTTCTCTCTACGTAGGTGGGGTCAACAAAGTATTTACGCATTCAGAAGAGAAAGTTGGTGATTGAAATTTCGTAAATAGATCTCGCCGCAAAGAAAACCGCCTTTGTTTCAGTGACTGCCATCCCAACTCGCTTATCATATCAGTGACACTCTCACCCCTATTGCATGATAACACAAAATGAGCTGACCTTCTTTTTGCACTTTTTCGATGTCTTCCGTCAATCCTACCGGATAAGGGTCCCATACTGCACAGCAGTATCCCAGCAGAGGACGGACGAGTGTAATGTAGGCTGTCTCTTTAGTGGGTTTGTCGTATCCTCTAAGTCAGGGCCGGCCAAACGCTGCACAGTGTGCAGACGTGCGGAAGTGCTGCACGTGTGCGACAGCGAGCGACAGCGACATCTGTTATTAGGCATGTGTCCTAAACGAACGGCGGCGGCTCCTCTTCTCTGTTTATGTGGTACAAGCAAGAGCGCAACATACCCAGTCTCGTTCACCCCTGGTGACCGTAACTTTAACAGAGAAGTACTGAGAAATGGCAGGTACTGTGAAAAAGCAAAGAACGGAAGATCTATGTTCTCAGTCATTTTGATCAAGCATCAGTGATGAAAATCTCCCGCAACTGCTTGCGTTTGTCAGTGAGCCGTGCTTTTATGCCCGATATTAGCTATATCATTTCTCATGACGAGTGATAAACGTGTTTGGATTTATTCCTTTCATAATAAAAAATTATTGTTTACTAACTGACTGTGCACTATTGCCTCATTCTGCTCCATGTTACATTATTATAAGGAAAATTGGTCATTAAACCGATTGTTGTATACTTACATTTAGGTTCTTTTTTTTTAAAAAAAAAAAAAAAAAAAATGTGTGAAGGGCTACGCTCAGCTGAAGTCGATAAAACATAACATTCATCTAATTTTCGGTTATTGTGCAGATTTCAGACGGAACTGATGAAAGATATAGCAATAATGGTACAGGTCATCATCGAGAGGTCTGTGGTTGTCATTCTGTGCAGAGGTCAGTGAGACAGAAATTATATGGGTATAGCTCAGGGCACCAAGAATTAGTTATAGGAAACCTTGCATGAGTTTAATGTTATTTGAAATCATAACTAAGGTTTGTTAGAAGTCGCTAAGTGCTCTCTTTCTTCAATACTAGATCAAAAACACTACGTGTATTTACGTGCCGTCAGTCAAGCTGCCTTAATAAAAACCCACGGTTGTTAACTGTATTACTTGTCTTACTGGGTTAAACTGTTAACATAAAAGTAGACGTCTCAATGAGCAGACTGTGACAGTAATGTTTAATATGCGAAATACCTTCCCTTGGTTGGCTTGCAAGCTGTGGAAAGAGCACTACAATTCACTGGTACAGAGTATCCCAGCAAGTGGATAAAGCGACATCTATGCGTAGAAACATGCACTACATGAACGCTGACGGCTGCGGCGTGCACGCTGTGACCCGGAAGTTGCACATGTGCAGGAGCACCGCACGCGTGCAGAATTTCTGGCCGGCCCTGCTCTAAGTGTTCTGCCAACAAAGTGCAATCATCGTTTCGCTTCCCCACAATATTATCTATGTGGTCATTCCAATTAAAGTTGCTCATAATTGTAATTTCTAGGTATTTAGTTGAATTGAAAGGCCTTAGATTTGTGTGATTTATCGTATACCCAAAATTTATCGGATTTCTTTTAGTACCCATGTGGATGACCTCGCACTTTTTAGATCATTTATATAAATCAGGAACAACAGAGGGCCTTGCGGAACGCCAGATATCACTTCTGTTCTACTCGATGATTTTCTGTTTATCACTATGAACTGTGACCTCTCTGAGAGGTCAGTTTCCTCTCTGAGAGGAAATCACGAATCCAGTCACACAACTGAGACGATACTCCATATGCATGCAATTTGATTAATAGTCACTTGTGAGGAATGGTATCAAAAGTCTTCTGGAAATCTAGGAATATGGAATCAATCTGAGATCCCTTGTCGACAGCACTCATTACTTCATGGGAATAAAGAGCTAGCTGTGTTGCACTAGAATTATATTTTCTGTTGGTTATGTATCAATAGGTCATTTTCTTCAAGGTGATTCTTAATGTTCGAGTACAGTATATGCTCCAAAATGCTACTGCAAATTGAGTCAGTGATATGGGTCTGTAATTCAAGGGGTTATTCCTATTCCCTTCCTTTCCAGTCTTTAGGAACAAACCTTTCATCAAGTGAGCAGTTGTATATGATCACATGACATGAGCTGTGATTGGCTAACAAAAACACATCACTATTTCGATTTCAGTGCTTCAGAAACTAACGTGCTGTGTTTGGTGGATTTCATGTTTATACTTTCGTATTATGAAAAATGCGATGTACTTGCTGCTGCGCATCAAAGATATTCCCAAAACACCCCTCCCCCTTTTTTTCTGCATTTTGTTCCATAAAATGCTGGGATGTTCGCGCCAGTGTATAAAACCTTTACCATTCAAAGGATTGAGACATTTCCCAGTTGTGAGGGAAAGTATACTGTCACTTGAAATGGAAGAAGTGTATTTTCACCTAGTTAAAAGCGTCTTTTTAACTGGGAAATCCGGGAATTTATTTCCTTGTCTGCATATACACCCTGGTCGTGCATTACTTTGCTTTGAAGGTAGCAGAATTCCTTTGCTTTGATGGTAGCAGAATTCCTTTGCTTCATTTAATATGTGGTCCCAAATTTTGATGTTAATTTTATCACTAATCTCATTTCTCCTCCTAATAATTCTTGTCTTGATTTGGTTTACTCATAGTTCATATACTGTGCTCATTTGACTTAATTGCGTTCAACAGGCTCTGTAATTCTTCGTCTGAGGATAGCAATGTCAGCAGTATATCTTACCAGTGGAATCCTTTCACTCTGAATTTTAATGCTATTGTAGAATCTTTTTTGAATTTCTGATGTTGCTTCTCCATTGTAAAATTTGAATGGTAGGGGAGAAACCCTGCAGTCTTGCCTCACGTCCTTTATTTTTCCTTAACAGTCAAATCTGGGCTTCACTGTATCCATTTTGGTAGAGTCCCTTAATATGCTGCAACTTAGCTGTGACTCTTGTCCTCGTCACAGAGATGGGATGGGTACTGTGGGTAAAAATGTTTAGGATCATATACTACTGCATTGGATGATGAATTTTGAACCTATGAACTTTTAATCATTTTTTAAAGCAATAATGTTGTGTACTGATTGATTTAGTTTCTGTTTTCTTACAGGCGATTTACAATAAATCCACTGTATGTGGAAATGGTTTTGGGTCGTTTGCGGTCAGATGATATTTATAATCAGCTTTCGGCATATCCTCTACCTGAGCACAGGAGCACTGCACTGTCAACTCAAGCTGCAATGCTGTATGTGTGCCTCTTCTTTGATCCAAATGTGCTGCACAACCAGACTGCCAAAATGAGAGAGATTGTTGATAGGTTTTTCCCTGATAACTGGGTAAGTTACATCATTCAGTAATACGTAGTCATCTTATGCCATGTAATGTGCCTAGGTGGTAATGTTTTAAAGTTAACCTTTTGTTTCATCATTTCACATTTTGTGATAAATGTTTTTTATAAATAATAAAGTAAAAAAATCAGTTATGTTTGCCTTTTGCAGGCATTTGTTTGATAATGGATACATAGGTGACAGTTGGCTGCGAGGTAACACACTGAAATAGTTACAGTTCATCCAAAAATGACAATTTTGCGTCATGCAGTTTTTAAGCAGACTTCTTTCCAAAGACATCACAAAGTCTTCAGCCAAACTTCATCAAATTACAGTTTACTGGGTGGCTGTTGCTACTCACATTTCAGATCACTATGTGTCAGTTACATAGAGCACATTATTTGCTGTTACCAGTTCTGTATAACAGCTCCCATTCTCCTGTCTTTCCTGGTTCTATATATAGTTTAAATTCGAGTGAATTCATACCAATTCTTAAAAAATTATTTTGCGGGGCTTATTTCGTATAGTTTATTTTAACATAAGTTTAGTTAATATCATAATAGAGTTAACACACACTTCCTTGTACCAGTTCATATTCTGTTTTAAGTTAAAATTACTGTGGTCCTACTTTTTATTGGTATGGAATCTAAACAGTATCCATTATTATGTTTTTATACAAACAGTTTCTTGTGTTTTTTTTCCTTTGTATTATACTGAAATATTCTGATCCAGCTCATGTAATGAAATATGTGCATAATCATTTATTGGTCAAAATTTTTCAGATCTGGTTTGGTTAACTGATGAAGATAATTGTTGACTAAATTATTTTTAAAGCCTGAGTACTAGAATGTATTCTTAAACATTGTGAATAACTCATCTCAGTGTAGGTCTATTTGAAGTTGCAAAATTATTAATGGTGTTGTTCTGGGTATACAGCCAAGTTGTTAACATTTTTTCCACATTATTTTGATGACCAACCCGATCATCATCTTCAGATGCTGTGAGTTTTGCTGTTGTGAGGAGTCACTACCTGGTTTCCAAAACCAGAGTGAACTATTGATATCCCATGCCACCATTTATAGCTGTCTGTTTTTCAGAGCCCATACCGATATTTCCTGAAATGCACATTCTCTTAGTGTTTCCCTGGCCTAGTAGATGTGATAGTTAGAGACCTCTTAATAAATTGAGTGTCAACCCAAAGCCTCATTTAACTTGCAACCTTAACACTTAGCAGTGCTGATACCGATCACCTGTAAGAAAGAACGAGTAACACTCAGAAACCTATGGGGGACAAAGAAACTGCAATTCTGACAGCCAATATGAGCATTGCTATTGTCCTAATGCCACATGTGGACTACAATAAAAAGATTGTAGATGTTGTTAATGGCATTATCTAGAGATAACTAGATGTCTGTCCCTCAGATAAAATCCAGAGGAAGACACTGACTCTTCTCCATGAGTCAGGCTGGCTGTGTGGCGTCATTAAGTGTCTTGGAACTTGAGCAACTGTGCCACTACCATTATATGACCTTCCTAAGATAAACAAGGGAGCTATTTCTCTAAGATCCACAGTGTGTGGTGTGGCCATATGCAGCAATGAAGTTGGAAAGAGTTCCTTGAACATTTAAACTCTGTCCATCCTAATGTAACATTCACAATGGAAATTGATAATGAAGGCAAGCTGTTAGTTAAGAGAAAACTGTATGGGTCCCTGGCAAACAGTGTATATAGAAAATCCATGTGCACTGACTGCTATCCCCACATTTTGAGCCATTGTCCTCTCTCACAAAGAAATTCAGTACGAAAATCTCAGGTCCATAGAACTTGAACACTTTGGCAGGGACAGCATCACCAAAGAAGTGAAACATCTACAAATAGTGTTCTAAATGAACAGCTTTCCATTAATTAATCAAACTGAAAAATCTAGGAGATCACACTGGAGAACCCTCTTTCTAATGGCACTCTTCTCATAGACAGCACAAATCCTGCATTTGGTCATGTACAAAAAGATCTGTGTGTGTTAACAGTTACAAGACTTTATAATGGCGGACTGTCAATAAATGGTAAAAAGTGCCACTGCAACACATTCCGGTGGTGAACAAAACCTTTATGAATTTATGCTTCAGTTTAATAACATCAGTTAAAGAAATGTGAAGCTATCATCAATGAGCTATTTGGTTAAACACTACAGTGTTTTACTAGGACTGGCCCATTTGAAGGTGATATGCCCTCCCCTTTCTGTAACCTTTAGCTTGACTTAACCAGCTAGTTTCATAGGAACCTGCAGTTTGAGAGAGATTTTGAACTATGGTACAGCTTGGCAGCTTTCAGTTATACAAATCATTGCTATAGGCCAGGGCCGGCCAAACGCTGCACAGTGTGCAGACGTGCAGAAGTGCTGCACATGTGCACACGTGTGCGACAGCGACATCTGTTATTAGACATGTGTCCTAAATGAACGGCGGCGGCTCCACTTCCCTGTTTATGTGGTACACGCAAGAGATTGTTTGTGAAAGATTTTTCTCGGTGATGAAAATGAATAAATCAAGGTTTCGATCAAGCATATGTGATGAAAATCTTTGCAACTGCTTGCGTTTGTCAATGAGCCATGCTTTTGTGCCCGATTTTAACTATATCATTTCTCATGACGAGTGATAAACGTGTTTGGATTTATTCCTTTCATAATTAAAAATTATTGTTTACTAATTGTGCATTATTGCCTCATTCTGCTCCATGTTACATTATTATCAGGAAAATTGGCCATTAAACCGATTGTTCCAATGTATACTTACATTTAGGGGTTTTTATTAATGTGAGAAGGGCTATGCTCAGCTGAAGTCGATAAAACATAACATTCATCAAATTGCCAGTTATTATGGAGATTTCAGACGGAACTGATGAAAGATATAGCAATAATGGTACAGGTCATCATCGAGAGGTCTGCGGTTGTCATTCTGTTCAGAGGTCAGTGAGACAGAAATTATGTGGGTATAGCTCAGGGCACCGAGAATTAGTTATAGGAAACCTTGCATTAGTTTAATGTTATTTGAAATCATAACTAAGGTTTGTTAGAAGTCGCCAAGTGCTCTCTTTCTTCAATACTAGATCAAAAACACTACGTGTATTTACATGCCGTCAGTCAAGCTGCCTTAATAAAAACCCACGGTTGTTAACTGTATTACTTGTCTTACTGGGTTAAACTGTTAACATAAAAATAGACGTCTCAATGAGCAGACTGTGACAGTAATGTTTAATATGCGAAATACCTTCCCTTGGTTGGCTTGTAAGCTGTGGAAAGAGCACTACAATTCACTGGTACAGAGTATCCCAGCAAGTGGATAAAGCGACATCTATGCGTAGAAACATGCACTACATGAACACTGACGGCTGTGGCGTGCACGCTGTGACCTGGAAGTTGCACATGTGCAGGAGCACCGCATGCATGCAGAATTTCTGGCCGGCCCTGCTATAGGCAAAAGAAGCAGTAAGTGTCAGAAAGAAATTGTTTGACTTACAGCAATGTAAAGAGAAAAAATATTTTTACAGGGCTACTTAAATGAAGCATCAGAAGGTATTCCGAGAGTAGTGATAAGGAGGAATCATAGTTGTTTTCTCATTTTATGGTGTTTTTCCTATATTGTTGTCATGGAGTCAGGTACAGATTTGAAGGAAAAATTATTTCACATTATAACTATAATTAATAAAGATACCATCTGATAACATAGTGACTAGTGGATTGGCACGTAAACAAACATAGTAACTGGGCTTATGGAAATATATTTTCATGTGTCTTGCCAACTCAAAATATATTTCTTACTTCCATATACAGATGAATTACTGGAATGTCACCCATTACTGCTACTCCTATGAGGGGTAGATATACAGACAAATGCAACAATACAGCTATAGGCCCTTGCGTGGGATTCTCTTATGCCTACATTTGAACAAAAATACAAATTCATTGTCTGAGCTACCACATTCAAGTTTTCGTTTACACTCTCTCTCTTCTCTTCTCTCTCTCTCTCTCTCTCTCTCTCTCTCTCCCTAGTTCTTCATATATACTAGCATCTTCTTACTGTACGTCTGCCTCCGCAGCGTTACCGCCTGCCATGCAGGGGGCCCCGGTTCAATTCCCAGCAGGGGACTGGGTGTTGTGTATCCTTCATCGTCATTGACTCGCAAGTCGCTGATGTGGCGTCAACTAAAATGGACTTTCAATACAGTGGCCTAACTCCACCGAACGTGGCGTCCCGGCCAACAATGACATACAATCATTTTTATTTCCCCCTTACTGTAGAGTTTCAATTAGAAGAGGAGGGTCATGTATTTATGTTAAGAATGAACTCCATTATAAGGTAAGAAGTGACATTGTCTCTCTTGGTGAAGAAAAACACTTTGAAGTGTCAGCAATAAAGCTATCATATCAAAATGTTTCCAAAAAACCTTGACATATTGTGAGTACATCATTCTCCTAGTGATGATTTTGACATATTCTGTGCAAAACTAATATAGGGTCTAGAACAGGAATCAAACACAAAAAGTAACATTCTGCTATGTGGAGATCTTAACATAAACACAGCAAAAATAGATAATGTTACTAATGCTTTTCTGAGCATTTTATGTAGCTTTGGAATGGCATCACTAGTCAGCTATGCAACAAGCATAACAACACACTCAGCCTCTACTATTGATCATATAGCCACTGATATTGGCACAGAAAACTGTGACTTAGTATTAAAAAATCTGGGACTTTCAGATCATCTTTGTCACATTGCACAAATAAATGTTCCTATGGGAATAGCAACCAAGCTACAGATATACAAAAGAATCTACTCCAAATCAGCCATGCAAAATTTTACTGTACAGTTAAATCGTGAAACGTGGGACGATGTATATGCACAAACAGATGTTGTGTCATTTCATGTCATTGTTTAAGCTCAAATTTGGAGAATCGTTTCCCAAAGTCCTACTTCCTATTGGAGCACAGATCAAAATGAAATGGATTACCAGAGGGATTACAAAATCTGCCTAAACCTTTAGACAACTCAGCTCTATAAAGAATACGTGCAGTGACCCTGGTTTTGTAAGCTATTACAAAAACTACAAAAAAATCTACAGAAAGGTACTTCTGGCAGCTAAAAAGTCAGCTAATGAGAAACTGATAAAAAATGTAAGTAAGAAAAGTAAAGCTGCTTGGACTTTAGTAAAACGTGAGACTGGAAATAAAAAAAAAGGGCACTCGGACACTAAAATCAAGAAATCAGTGATCAAAAAGACCTGACTAACTTCATAAACTCATACTTCACCAGTATTGCAAAAGACCCACAGAGCAAATTTCCAAAAAGATCTGATGTTCCAGTGCAAAATTACATAAAAAATTCAGTGGTTCTGCTCCACACTACTGAGAGAGAAATAAGCAGTGCCATAAAACAATTAAAAAACAAATCCTCAACAGGACTGGACAAAGTCCCACTTTGTGTGTTAAAATAGTACATTGACAGCATTAAAGCCAGTATGAGATTTTCACTCTGCAGCGGAGTGTGCGCTGATATGAAACTTCCTGGCAGATTAAAACTGTGTGCTGGACCGAGACTCGAACTCGGGACCTTTGCCTTTCGCAGGCAAGTGCTCTACCAACTGAGCTACCCAAGCATGACTCGTGCCCCATCCTCACAACTTTACTTCTGCCAGTACCTCGTCTCCTACTTTCCAAACTTCACAGAAGCTCTCCTGCGAACCTTGCAGAACTAGCACTCCTGAAAGAAAGGATATTGCGGAGACATGGCTTAGCCACAGCCCGGGGGGTGTTTCCAGAATGAGATTTTAACTCTGCAGCAGAGTGTGCGCTGATATGAAGTTGTGAGGATGGGGCGTGAGTCGTGCTTGGCTAGCTCAGTTGGTAGAGCACTTGCCCACAAAAGGCAAAGGTCCCGAGTTCGAGTCTTGGTCCGGCACACAGTTTTAATGTGCCAGGAAGTTTCATATCAGCGCACACTCCACTGCAGAGTGAAAATCTCATTCTGGAAACATCCCCCAGGCTGTGGCTAAGCCATGTCTACGTAATACCCTTTCTTTCAGGAGTGTTAGTTCTGCAAGGTTCGCAGGAGACCTTCTGTGAAGTTTGAAAAGTTGGAGACGAGGTACTGGCAGAAGTAAAGCAGTGAGGACGGGGCATGAGTCGTGCTTGGGTAGCTCAGTTGGCAGAGCACTTGCCCGCGAAAGGCAAAGGTCCCGAGTTCGAGTCTCGTTCTGGCACACAGGTTTAATCTGCCATGAAGTTTCAGCATTAAAGCCCTTTTAACTGACATCATTAACCAGTCTTTTAAGATTGGCTGCTTCTAAGACTACCTGAAACTAGCTAAAATCATACCTCTGCAAAAAAAAGGTGATGTTGAAAACATAGGAAATTACAAGCCAATTGCTTTCTCTTCAAGTATTTTCCAAAATTGTGTAGACTTTAATGAAAACTAGACTTATGAGCTACTTAAATAAATATAATCTTCTCTGCAAGGAACAGCATGGCTTCAGACTGGGCAGAAGCACTGAAACTGCAATAACTCAGTTTACAAAAATTGTTCTTGAATTATTAGACAAGGACAGTTCTGTATTTGGAATTTTCCTAGATCTATTGAGAGCCTCCAATACCGTTGATCACGACATTCTTCTATACAAGCTGGAGTCTCGGGGAATCAGGAGTGGTAAATAAGTGGTTCCAATTGTAACCAAATAACAATGTGCAGAGAGTAGAAATTTCACATAGCACATCCAAATATGTGGTAAATCACTAATCTGACCCACAGTATGTTAATATAGTAGTCCCACAAGGAAGTGTTCTGGGCCCAATATTGTTCTTAATTTATATTAATGATTTCCCACGATGTGTGGAGCACAGAGAAAATGTACTTTTTGCCGGTGACAGTAATATACTGATTACCAGCAAGACACCTGGCCTGGTATTGGAAAAAGCCAATGAAGCACTAGCAGATGTTTACAAATGGTCTACAGAGAACAGAGTAATTCTCAACATTAAGAAAAACAAACAGCATGTACTTTAGAATAAACAAGAAGCACAAGTCTATAAATTCAAAACTACACAACACTTGAATAACAGATATAACCAACACTAAATTTCTAGGACTGCACATCGACAGCCAACAAAAAGGGGATGGACATGTCATGGTTATCTCAAACAGGGTCTCCACAGCATGCTGTGCGCTTAAGAGTTCTTTCGTCAGTATGCAGTGACATCTGTGTAAGGTCAGCTTACTTTGGTTATGTGCATGCCATTCTTAGCTACGGAATGATCTTTTGGGAGAATAGTACCCAGAATCTACAAACAGTTTTCAGATTACAAAAGAAAGCTGTAAGTATAATGACAAAATGCAATAAATGAGCTCATTACAAGGAATTCTTTAAAAACCTGTGCATTCTGACTGTTCCTTGTGAGTCTATTTTTCAGACCATAATGTATATCAGAAAAAAAATCTTGACAATTATAGCTTGAATAACATTATTCATGATCACAACACATGGTTGAGTCATTGCCTCCATTTAGATAGAAGAAATAAGCTAAACGCTCAGAACAGTGTTGATTATCAAGGCATGATAAGCTGCCACAGAATATAAAAGAAATTAGCAGTATGTATTCTTAAAAAAAAAAAAAAAAAACTGTAAAAGTGTTTTTGCAAGAGTGTTGGTTCTACACAGTGGACGAATATCTTAAATGAAAACCAATGAATTGTTGGGAACACCTAGCATAAGTTATAACTGACATCATATTTTTTTCATTCATGTATTATGTATTTATGCCTATGTATTTATGTCAGCTAGTTTCATGTCAACACACCTAGGGTATTTATAAATTATATGTTTTCATTTATTTAATATGTATGCAGGGCTTTGTAGTTATGTATGTTAGTTCTACATCAAAATACCTATGCTTATTAAACAATGTAAATGGCATTTGTTAAGAAAATATTTAGATTTCATACCATAATTTGTATACTCACTGGCGACATCCATACAATGTAAATTGTCTTAAGGATGGATGAATAAAAAATAAAATAAATAAAATAAAATATATTTAAATTAAGGTAGCTAGAGCTTGTTAAGCTATTTAGCAATAATTACAAATAAATTAACCTTTATGAAGATTTTTTAATTTTTTTGTAATGGTTGTGTATAACAGAGTGTTACTAAAGTATTTTATTTGTTTGTAGGTCATTAGCATTTATATGGGTATAACGGTAAACCTGATAGATTCTTGGGAGCACTTCAAAGCTGCAAAGACAGCCCTCACTAATACATTAGAAATGTCCAATGTTCGAGAGTACGCTTGTAAATATTCATCCAGGTTACAGGTGAGAAACTGCGAAAATGCTACTTAATAATATTTGTGGATTTATATCCTATAAGACAGTATAAAGATCCCGTAGAAATCATATCTGTCAAAACCCATTGTTTCTTCATACTTTGGGCATGGACAAACAGTTACAAGAAACGAAATTATGAGGTAATTTAGTAGGAAAGCTGTGCCAAAGAAGCCACTGTGTTGGTTTGAAAGGGGATCCTGCAGCTGGGTTGACTGACCCACTAATTTCTCAGTTCATCTCTTTTCTCCCCACAGTTCTTTCAGCTGTTACAAAAATTCTTGACACTAAAATTGTGTTCCAATTAGATATGTGGACCAAGATCCTTAAGTTTTGTGGGCAATTATTCTTGCAAACTGAGTTATTCAAACTTGTCTCATAACATAAGTTTGCCAGTGTCTCTCTTGCTTTTCACAGACTTCGCTGCAAAGTGAAAAGTCGCGCAAAAAAACAACCCTTGAGCTACATGTTGGTTATCCTCCACTCCATACTTTCACCTGTTGTATCTGGTCCAGCAAGAGAAGGGTTTCTGTGTAATTTTGAGTGTAGAAGTATGGTGTAATGTTCTGTCCTAATCCACAATTCAATTACTGCTTGAATTTCTTCATTTCAATAACTTTCACAGTTTGTGATAAAGATTTATGTAAATAATAAACTCAGTGGTCAGTAACCTTTGCCTGCTGCTGGTTTTTATTCAATAATCAACTCATTGTTGGATGATTGTCTGAAATCCAATGCACTGAAACTGTTATAGTCCACCCAAAAATGTTAGCTTGCTCCTATGCGATTTTCAGCTCTTATTCAGAATTCTGGACAGAGATACCCCAAAGGCATTTACCAGACTACAGCAAATCAAGGTTCTTTTGGTGGCAAGTGCTCTTCATTGCCTAAAATACTGCACACCAATTACATACAGAGCAATACTACTACTACTACTACTACTACTACTACTACTACTACCTCCCCACTAGTGATTTTTATTTGTTATGTAATTAACAGGCACTTATTTCTACCTGTCAACAATTCATATGCCTTTTTAAGCACTAATTACTCTATTGGATTGAAATTTATATGGCCAGTGAAATCTTCAAATTAAAATAACTTCCAACTATGGCAAGTTATATAGAATCAAACAGAATTATTTGATGTGGAAACTCTGTGTTGTAAATTTGTTATAGATCAATTGTCCAGTAAAAGTGTATTAGTTCAGTCAAAATTTTTAAAGCATATGGTGTTACGAAGTTTTCAAAATCACATTCTGTAAAATAAAAGTGCTTGTGAAAAAACTTAACTGCACCATAGGAATCAACAAAGCCCAAATTTCTTTCTGAATAATAAGAATTTATATTCTGTGAAGTAATTGTGACAGCTATTTGGCAACATTGCTCAAAAGTAAATAAAAAACAGCATTTATTTGTTCTATGACTGATATCATAGTATAAGAAGCTCCTCCACTTTGCTACATTTTATGGTACTCCTGAAATTGTGTGAGAGGCCTAGATAACTCAGTCAGTAAGAGGACTACCCATTTAACATGAGGGTCTGGATTTGAGTTCTGACCTGGCACAACATTTTAATCTATTGGAATTTTTGATCTACTTTTTTTCTTGATGTGATGGATTGCTGAAAGCTAGATAAACTAAAGTAGTCATAAAAATTATTTTCTTTTGGTTATAATAAAAGATTGCATGCATTTTTCTGTTGAAAGAAACTGATACCACAGACACAGCAGCTGTTAAAAGAAGGAGTTTTAGTGGAAGAAAATGTCTTGGACCATGTCAGCAAGGTTACAAATATCATACGTGAATGTAACGTGACTTTGCGATGGCTGATGCTCCACACTGCGGCCCCAGGAGCTGGTAAGATTTTTATATTTCTCATACTTTTGAGTGTAGTGGTCTGCCAGTAGAGTGTCATGTAGCTTGGAGGTATAAACTAAGACATCTAGATGACTAGTTGCTCACTTTCATCCAGTCTGTAAAAGTTAATTATTCTGTGGCTTGACACTGCATGAGCCTATCCGAGGGTGTCGAGATGGAACATGACCTTCAGATAGGTGTTAACTGTTTAGGAGGGACATCACACAGCAGCGAGTGCCAGTGTCCAAATAAATTAGTAGAAGTAGAAGCTGAATTATTTTCAGTTAAGTTAGGAACTTAGTATTAAACAATGGAAAACCCAGCATAATAATAATAATAATAATAATAATAATAATAAAGTAAAATAATAGTGTTATAATAAAGTATTAATGTTTTGAAAAATGTCATCATACCTGCTCTTAAAGTAAAACATTATTTTATCCCTACACAGACCACTCATCCATAAATTTCCACAAAGCCTCTATACTCTTGCTGTTCCTTTTCCCCACCCTTGGGGAACATGTCTGGGATGTTTTTGGGAATGTGTTCTGCATTTTCAGTAGCCTGACATCAGAACAACTCTCCCCAGTTTTTCATTACTTTTTTATTTCCTCATTCCCCTTCTCCTATGTTTCCTCTGCTTTGGCATTTGAGGTTCCTCTTTTTCTTCTTCCTGCCTGTGCACTCCTGAAGTCTCGCCCGTGTGTCTGACATGTAACAGGTGACTGGGTAATGCATAATTCCCAGCCCCGGGTCAATAGGTAGGGTTTGTACCTACCCCCTGGTAGAGGCCAGACCAAGGGAGGGTTGATTGCCTGAGCTGTTACCTTCCCAAATTGCCAATTCTTCCCTCTGTAAGTTGTTTTGGAGGTGTGACCTGAAGTGTGAACAATCACCTAAGGTGGGTGCACCCCCTCCTCCTCTGAGGGAGCCCCCAGTTGGAAGGAGTGCACCATCAGAGACACTATCAATCGTGGGGGATGTTCTTGCAATTAACAAGTCGTCTTCGTCTGTGTCTACTAAACATACCGTGTTTACTTGAATCTAAGCCGCACTTTTTTTCCGGTTTTTGTAATCCAAAAAACCGCCTGCAGCTTAGAATCGAGTGCAAAGTAAATGGAAGTTCTGAAAAATGTTGGTAGGTGCCGCCACAACTAACTTCTGCCATCGAATATATGTAGCGCTACACAGGTATGCTTTGTAGGCACAAAGATAAATACTGGCACCAAAACCTCTGTGTCAGTAAATAAATTTAAAAAAAAGGTGGAAGACGAGCTTTTTTCTCCGCCCCGAGTTTCAACCACTGCATTTTCATATATTATCTAACAAAGTAAATACAAATTCCGTATTGTTCATCTTCGAATGTAACAGCATTTCAATGTACTACGAAAATCCGACTGGCAAGACTGTTTGGGATGTTTGTCAATATGGCCAACTCTACGTTCTGAATTTTTGCCTACCTGTGAAAGAGATGTTTGCTAATAGGAACTTTTATGAATTGTGAATCACATGCAGTATTCTCTTCACCATAAGAATAATACGAATATAAACATTTTGCCATGTATTGTTTCGTGTTTGCTGCTATCTCATTTAAATCCTGTCTGCCTAATAAACTACGAAACTAGAGTGAGACAACAGCAAACACGGAAGAATATACATATCGTGTCATGTTTATATTCATATTATTCTTGTGCCTAATACTGATACAGTGAGAAATGAAGCAAGGCAATTGAATAGATTTTTAAATCTAAGATGATTCTGTGCAGAATGTAATGTACTAAAGAGGCGTCTGCAAAGATTTTCAAACGGAAAAAAATTTTCACTATTTTTTTATAACTCTCGTTCAGAACATCTTCTATCATACACAGTCTATTATTTGGTTCTTGTTGATCATTATCAAACAAAGCAGCAGTGTAAGTAACAACAAATAGTCGGTTCAGTCCCACGTCCGGCCATCCTGATTTAGGTTTTCCGTGATTTCCCTAAATCGCTCCAGGCTAATGCCAGGATGGTTCCTCTGAAAGGGCACGGCCGACTTCATTCCCTAATCCGATGAGACCGATGACCTCGCTGTTTGGTCTCTTCCCCCCAAAACCAACCAACAACAAATAGCAGTCTCTTGACATTGTTTCGCTAATGAGACAATTCCTCTCTCTCTCTCTCTCTCTCTCTCCTTTTTTTTTTTTTTTTTTTTTTTTTTTTAAATTATAAGCGGCGGTAGCGCGTACAAAAGCAAAAAGCAAGCCATGCTGGAAGCGGCGACAGGCCATAAACCTCATTATCAGAATGCGACAAACAATGCATGACACAGTACAGTAATGCATTTTCAGCTTAGAGTGACGTAAACACCTATAACACAGACAGCGACACTTATCAGATCAAAGAAAAATAAGCAATCAATTCAAACCAGACAAAGCATGTGAAAAAGGAAGGGTACCCGTATAAATACGGACAGAGCGCCTGACGCATAGCAATGGCTACCTGGTAAAGCTTAACTGCTAAGCTTATGACACGAACCAAACTACTGTAGCTGTATCGTCATTCATTCGACCTAAATTGTCTCTCATATTACAATGGACCAACTTTGTTTCAATTTGGAGGTGCGGCCTAAAACTTCTCTCTCCCCTTGAATTTCGAGTCTCAAAAGTTCAGGTGCGGCTTAGATTCGGGAAAATTTTGTTTCCTTGATTTCGAGTCTCATTTTTCCGGTGCGGCTTAGATTCGAGTAAATACAGTAAAAAGAATGAGGCTAACAATTTGAAGACCCTCCCAGCTGCACCACAGTTCCTCTTGGTTTCTTGTACTGAAGATTGTCTGTCCTTTGCCTATGGCAGATCTGTTTCTTATTCTGAAGGTGTTGATGCAGTTCCTGACCATCAGAAATCCAGCTGTCGTTCATGCAATGGCACATTGTTTTTGGAGACTACTTCTGATTCTCAAGCACAACAACTGCTTGCAGCTTCGCTCCTCAACAGCTATCTTGTGTGTGTTGAGGCCCATCGAAAACTGAATTCTTTATGTGTTGTTATTTACACTAGGCTGCTCGATGGTAGGCAGAAATCCAAACGTACTTCTCGGATCAGGGTGTCACTGCACTCCATCACATGAGGAAAAAGGTGAGGAAAAAGGTAGATGCAGCATTAGTGATCACACACACTCTTTTTCTCATGGTTGATAGATCAGTGTTTCCATCAAGATTCAAAGGAGGTTATGAAGTTTATCACAATCCAACTGCGCATTCTGAACCCTATATGCTGCTACCAGTGTCGTTGTTATGATGGCACTCGAATGTCCTGTCAACATCTGGCCAAATGTGTAACATGAGGTAGGGATGTTCGTGAGGGCGATTGTCCACCTCCTTCTCCCTCCTGTATCAATTGCAATGGTGACCATTCAGCCTCCTCCTGAGATTGTCCCTTGTATTTCAATGAGCAGGCCACCCAGAAGATCCGGGTGAAGGAAAAAGTGCCTTACCTCGTCGCTCGCAAGTTGTTGGCTGGTTGGAAAGCCTGTGTTTTACCAACTGGCATTTCCAGTACTGTTCTTGCTGCATCTTGCTCAACAAAGGACATGGATATGTAGACATGTTACCTCAAATTCAGCAACATGGTTGTAAAATCGCCCAGTGTCACGGTAGCATCACTGTCTCCCCCTCCTCCAGCTTCGCAATGAGCCACCAAACTTTCACCTCATGGGGTGAATTCATCTGCTATACAACTGGCAGGCCAGGAAGGACAGAAGGAATACTCCCGTGAAGATTTTTTACGTCCCTCCTGCCAACGAACATCTGATTCATCCTCTGCCACATGTAAGGGCTCCAAGAAATCAGAGGCAAATGGTCTTCTCCTTTGCTGACTCGGAGATTCTCTTCAATGGAGTCGCCTTGTGATACTGTCACCTGGTCAACCTCTATATTGCTGGTGCGCACCGCCAACCGTTTTTCTGCCCTGGGCTATGCAGACTGACAGAGGGAGAAAGCCGACACCTCTGTAGGTCTCGTGGGGCAGGGTCCTCCAGCCTCTGCACCCTGTAGCGGTGAGCCTTCGAAGGCTGGCACTTGGCAGCCACCGAGGTGACACCCCTTCATTTTTTTCCCTCCTCCCTTTTTTTCATCATGACTCTTCTCCAATGGAATGTTCGTGGCCTTAGATCCAACAAAGGGGAATTATGGCTGCCCTTGGAATCACAGTGTCCACTTGTCCTCTGAAAACAAAATTGCATCCTCATGCCCGCTTACATATCTTTCTGGTCCACTTTGACCTTCCCCCCAAGGATGGAGTCATGGGGGAGTCATGCTGCTCATCCCGGATGCCCTCTGTCATTCGGTGTCACCAGGGCAGATTTCCCCCAGCTTATTGGGCAACTCCCTCACCCCTTTCTGCTGCTCAGTAACTTTAAAGTGCACCATCCCCTATTGGGTTCTCCCTGAACCTGTCGGAGAGTTACACTCTTGGCTGACCTTCTGAATTAACTTAACCTCATTTGTCTTAACAGAGGAGCACCCATGTTCCTTTCAGACTCCATGCACACCTATTACCATTTGGACCTCTCCTTCTGCAATGCCCAGCTTGCCCGTCATCTTGAGTGGTCTGTTCTCTCTGACACATACTTGAATGACAATTTTCCATGTTCTATCCATTTGATGACGCTTACCCCACCTAATGTGCACACCAAAATGGCAGCTTTTTAAGGCTGATGGGAGGTTTTACTCCTCCCTGATGACGTTTGATGAACAACATTTCCCCAGTTGTAATGACCCGGTAGAATACCTTACAAACATTATCCTTATCACGGCAGAATGTTCCATTCCTCGCACTTCAACTTAAATGCGCCGTCCCAGTCCCTTGGTGGACTGAGGTGTGCCGCGATGCAATTCATGCACAAACACATGCTCTCCACATTTTTATCCATCATCCTATGATGGCAAACTTCATTCATTATAAACTATTGAGCACACAGTGTCTTCGCATTCTCTGTGATAACAGTTCCATTCCCTCTTCCATTGTGAGGGCTAATCTCAGACAGCTCTCTGGGTCCAAGGTCCATTCCTCAATTTCCAGCCTGAATGTAGCAGATGATGTCATAGTGAACCATATTGCTATCTCCAACACCTCGGGGTGCTATTTTGTGGAGATTTTGTCCTCCACCCACTATCACCCTGCCTTCCTTCATAGGAAACAAGTAGAGGAGGCTCGAGCGATACCCTTCTCTTCTCAGAATGGTGAGTGCTACAATGTCGCCTGTACTATGAGGGAACTAGATCATGTTCTCACTTCATACCGATTCTTTGTCCCAGGGCTGGACGATGTTCACATTCAGATGTTGCAGAACATCTCTCTAGTGGGCAACCACTTTCGTCTTCATACATACAATCACATCTGTGCATAGGGCATGTTTCCTAGCCACTCTCATACCCGTCCCCAAGCCCGGTAAGGATGAGCACCTTCCTTCTAACAACCACCCTATTTCTCTCACTAGCTGTGTTTGCAGGGTGATGGAATGTACGATTCATGCCCGGCTGGTATGGTGGATCGAGTCTTGCAATTTCGAGCCTGCTGTTCTGTAGTTGACTGTCTTGTCACTTTGTCAACCCATGTCATGAATGATTTTTGCAAAAATACTGGACTTTATCCATGTTTTTTGGTTTGGAGAAAGCCTATGACACCTGACAGCAGACAGGTATCCTCTGTACTCACTACGCTTGGGGCTTCCGAGGCTGCAAGCCCCATTTCCTTCAGAAATTTACAAAAGACCAAGTTTTCAAGGTATGTGCAGGTTCTACCTTGTCAGACACCTTTATCCATCCTGAGTGTCATCATCTTTGCTATCGCCAGTAACCCTATTATGGCCTGTCTCCCACCGGGCATTTCCGGCTCCCTTTTTGTTGATGATTTTGCCATCTATTGCAGTTCTCTACAGATTTGTCTCCTTGAGCAGCATCTTCAGCATTGTCTCAATCTTCTTTACTCGTGAAGCATTGACAGTGGCTTTCGCCTTTCCACTGACAAAACCGTTTGTATGAATTTCTGGTGGCGCAATTGGTTTCTTCCACTGTCTTTACATCTTGTGCACGTTACTCTTCCGTTCATTGAAACTATGCAATTCCTGTGGCTCATGCTCGATGGAAAACTTCTTGGTCCTTCCACGTCTTACCGGGCATCCCTTTGTATGTGATCCCTCAGTGTCCTACGTGACCTCAATGGTACTTCCTGGGGAGTGGATCGGACCACCCTCCTTTGATTGTACCAGTCGCTTGTCCATTCAAAACTAGACTATGGGTGTTTTGTTTATGCACCTTCTCAGTATAATCCACCATTGTGGCATCTATTTGGCCACTGGTGCCTTTTATACCAAACTACTGCTGTCATACCGCCGTGAGTTTCTCCTCAGCAGATACACATGCCATTTGTCTGCCATGCCTGGCCACCCACCCTATGCCTCCTTTTTCGATGACTCCTTTCATCGCCAGTATGGGGCACGTCCCTCTTCTCTGTTACCTCCTGGAGTTCTCTTTTGGCCGTTGCTCTGGCATCTTCACTTCACACTACCTGCCACTTTCCCAATGGGTGAGAACCCTTTACCACCTTGACTTCGTGTGGTGGCCCGTGTTAACCTTGGATTTAATTCGCTTCCTAAAGACACTACTCCAGACTTGCTCTGTTGCCATTAAGTTTCTCGACCTTCGCATCGAACTTCACGATAGTATCTTTGTACCTTCAACATTGGCACCGACGATTTTTGGTATTTGCTTCCGGAACACTGCTCAGTATTTACAGTGGAGCTCTTCACCCTGTATCAGACCATGTAGTACATTCGGCGACACAGGCTCTCCAATTGTGTCATCTGCTCCGACTCTCAGTGCCCTTCAGAACCTCTGTGTGCTGTACACCATTCATCCCTTAGTGCAATGGGTCCAGGAAAGCTTTCACTTGCTCATTCATGATGGAGCCACTGTGATGTTTATGAGGGTCCCTAATCACGTCGTTATGATGGCAAACGAGGCTGCTGGCACTGCTGCCAAGGCTGCAGTCCTCGTACTTTGACCCACTAGTTCTTCCATTCCCTCCAGTGATCTCTGTGTTACTCTCAGCATGTGGTGTCCCTTTGGCATCACCACTTCACCTTTCCTTCATGGGAACAAACTCTGGGGAATTAAACCTCCCCCAGTGGCTTTTTAACCATCGCCATTTGTTAAGTGCTGATCCCCCAACACTTTGTTCTCATTGTTCTCGGCCTGTGATGATTCATTATTTTAGTGAACAATGCACAGGCTGTCAACCGCGTTTTACTTTGTACCCTTCGTAGCAATATGGTGAAGGGTTTGTAGTGTAGTCACTTGTAACTCCTTTTTCGTCTTTGTGTTCTACCTTTCTGATATGGGCACATGTGGCCCTAGTTGTTTTTGTGCCCTAAAACAAAACAAAACAAAACAAAGCCTCTAAGTAGTCCTAGTTGAATAGAACTTAAGCTTAAGCCTGACGTATGTAACAACCAAAATATATCTGTTCTGTAAAAAAATTCCACTGCAGGCTCTCTCAAATGAATACAAGTGTTGACTGCACAGGAATTTACTGTACATCTCTTCTCACACAAAATTTTCTAGGTGTTGGAAACTGTACATAACTTATAAAATCACTGCCTTCTGAACTATGCACCCAACTAGCTGTCCAGTTAAAACTGTACCTGTCTACAACTTGCGCTGTCCTGTCTCTTCAAAGTTAACAGGGATCTCAACTGCCTACTGCTCACTCATGTGCGACTTTAAATACTCCAAGGGCACCTGCTTCTATTTTCTGTTACTTTTAACTGCCAAATTAAGCTACATTTTACATTATAATTTCTACACATTAGGAAAAACACACTGTGAGGAAAAAATTAAAGTTTTAACCATGTAAGAAACAAGATTGTTAGTTGAGAACTCCATGTATTTTGGAAATTACAGACTCTTTGAAAGTAAAATAGACAGAAGAATCCTTGAAAGACACACATCTTTTTTTGTTGCCATTCACAGTTTCACAGAACATTCTTAGTTCCAAAATTGATATAAAGACTGTAAAGAAAATATTAGTGTCAGTTTCCTTGAAGTGTGAAAATAAATGTACACTGTAATTAATGCACATTTGTCATCCACCAAGAAACTAAACCAAATCCAGAAAATATAAATAACTCATGGAAAATGGTAGAAAATATAGTCTTCAAAAGACAGTGGTAAGGGGCCCACATGTGCTGCTCAGGCAGTCAAACTCGAAGATGCTTATGGTACCGACTTCCTCCAACATCTCTACTTTCATATCAGTTTTCCCCTGCAATGACTGGTAGCAACTGAGTTACAAAGCTCTGCCAGCAGCTGCATGAATTAAGTGCAGTGGTGCCACATAAATCCTGTCTACTATAGACACCTGTTTTGTAGTTGTTGCTTCTTACGATGCTACCTGGACAGCAGCTGTGGCATAAATGTTGCTTTGAAAGGGAAGTTGAGCCACTAGTTTCGCTGTTCCCTAGTGAAGTTTGACTGAATGAGCCAAATCTGGCAGCCAGTATAATGAGTATTGCCATAGTCTGTCTATTATTTAGGACTGATGTGGCAATTAATCTTCAGTAGCAATCAGGAGTTTATTTCCTAGACACACACACACACACACACACACACACACACACACACACACACTGTTTGGTTTTCTCATTACTCTCTCTCTCTCTCTCTCTCTCTCTGTCTGCCTGTCTGTCTTCTGGAGCATATAACACCCTCCTTATTTTTTCATCTTTTGAAAACATTCAAATAAAATGTCAGTTATTTAATTTGTGTGTATGGGTGAATTTGATGGAGGTGTTGTAAGGATAACGCACAGCATTCAACAAAAGATTAGAGATGAGATAGGGACTTGAAATGCTTTTGCATGTGGACGTATGATGTATTTTATTGGGTACTGTGAAAAAAGTGCTGTTTATTTCTCTGCATTCAACTAACAATGTACACTAATTACTTTTCAGCATGGGATGGAAATAAACGGTGTAAACAGATACGTGATCAAGTAATAAATGATGCAAAATACACTCCTCTTCAGGTGTTTGAACTGCTTTTAAACACAGCAGAGTTTGAACTAAAAATAAAGGATCTTTTTAAGCATGTATGTAGAGTTCTACTTAATTTGTTATACTATCTAAATGAAAAGTTTGTTTCATCATGTTATTGCTATACTTCTGTTGTAACTTGATGAACATTAATATGCTATTAAAAGTCATCTCTTTTTCAGTTACTGTTAGAAAAACACAATAAGTGGGATAGCTACAAAATGGAAGGAAGAGAAAGGATGCAAGAGTTATCAGAAGTATTTTCTGGAACTAAACCACTCACTAGAGTGGAGAAAAATGGTATTTTGAATTTAAAGCTCTTGACACTATGCATTCCAAATAAGTCTCGAGAAATTGAATTTTGGTAATTTATTTTTCAACAGATAATTTGAAGATGTGGTTCTCTGCAATGGCCAAACAAATTGATTCCTTGAAACATGACGATGCTGCAGCCTCTGGAAGAAAAATCGCTCGTCTCATACAAGCACTTGATGAAGTTCAAGGTAACAGATAAATGTAGATGTATTCAGGATAGAAGAAAAAATTATCAGCTGTATCTCAGTTTTTTAAGTACAGATTGCTCTTAGAAAAAGTGTTTCCAAATGTTTAACAACAATATGAAGAGGACAGGCTGCTACTCATCACATGCAGCAATTTGCTTTCCTAGGTTATGAGGGTAATGGTGACACATGGGATGGAAAAAGGGGAGGGATAGCAGTTTAGGGGTGGAGGAAGATGCTGTGTTGCCTGTAGTACATGGAGCACAGGAACTAGTGAATGTTTAAGGCTTGGGGGGGGGGGGGGGGGGACTATGACAGGAACAAAGGATATGCTGTGTGGAGAAGTACCACCAGTGCAATTCAGAAAACCTGGGGTTGCTTGGAGGAAACCAGATGACACAGGTTGTGAAGCAGTCATAAAAATGAAGCACATTGTGCTGGGCAACATGTTTAGCAACTGGGTGGTCCAAATGTCTCTTAGCCACTGTTTGAAGGTGGCTACTAATGCAAACAGAAAATTTGTTAATTGTCATGACATATATGGTGGCACAGTGATTGCAGCTTAGTTTGTTGCTCCCACAGGTAGCCTTGTCTTTGATGGGGTAGGAGATTTCTGTGATGGACTGGAGTAGATGGTAATGGGAATAGGAGTAAGTATAGGACAGGTTTTGCATCTGTAAGTGAGTCAGCATGAGTTGATCCCTGACAGATTCAGTGGGCTGGTTGCAACAGCTTCAAGACCCCACCTCTACTAATAACCCAATGCAATTTTGTGAACATCTCTATGGCAGTGCCTCATTATTTGCACAACTATGTAGGTGGCTACAGTTTTCACGTGCAGCTGTTAACTTTTTGAAGCTGAAAGCTGGCAACAGTGCTGAGAGCTTTCAAGGATCTTCTTGCACCATGTTGACTACAGTTCTATTGCAGAGGTATGAGCCATGAGGAAAAGGCGTGGGGCGAGGGGTGGAGTTGGGGTATACAAGGATATTGCATAGGGTCAGTGGGTGGTGTAATACCAGTGTGGAAATGGTGGGGAGGATATTCCTCATTTCCGGGCATGATGAGAGTTGGTCGAAACCCTGGTGGAGGAAGTGATTCAGTTGCTCCAGTACCACCCACGATTCTTGTCATGTCAGATGCAGTTGCAGTTGAACCCCACCCCCAGAGCTAGTTACACTGTGTGTGTGTGTGTGTGTGTGTGTGTGTGTGTGTGTGTGTGATTGTTTTATTTTGGAAGACGAACATTGTCTGAAAGTGTAATGATTTTTGCGAGCTTTTTCATTGTTCCAGTCTATGACACCACACCACCTCTATGTGGTGAGAAACAAGCTATCCTTTCCACACTGTTGTTATTCCATCCTGAACTTTGTCTAGTTTGAGTTTTTGTAGTATTTAAGTAGTGTTTGTAAATTTATTGATACACTCTGCTCAAAAATGTCTTGCTATACCTCCATATCTGTAAATGGATGTGGACCTATATCCAAGGAGAACAGGGAATGAAAAGATAAACCTTATGAAAAGAAAAGAAAAACTTTACTGTAAAATAAAAACAGAACAATAACCAAATTAAACACACTTTCTTTGAAACTGCACATTTTGCTATCAGAACATTCAGTTCTGTGTTGTTCCACCTTATGCATTGTAATGTGCTAGGATCCTCCTTTGCATTCTGCCCACAATGTAGTTGAGATGTTGCTGGTCAAGCCTGTTATACTCTTCAACAGCAGTTTCCTGAAACCATTTGATGTGTGATGAGGATTCCTGCAATAAAACACAGCAAATTTCAACTAGTCCCTGCCATGCTCAGTTAGGTTTATGTCAGCAGATATTGCAGACTTTTCCATTTGGTTGATTTTCCTGCTTCTGGGATGAATGTGTAATGAGATGGGTTGGATACACAGTAAGACATGAGGTGACTGAAGAAACTTTGTGCTGTGATGTAGCAGTTGTGATCAGAAATGAAAGAAAAATGGAAAACATTTTTTTATTATATAATTATCTGACATAAATATAGCAGCGTGTCTTATTTTCCAAAATGGATTGGAGGTCTAATTTTGTACAGTGTAGATAACATATGTATAATATTTTGTGGCTTAGCTATGTAGTGTGTGTCATAGCCTTAGGATATATAAAATTATTAGTGTGATTTATTGTCAAATTATTGTTTATACAGTATATTTCAAAAATACTTTGACGATCTTGTGGGATAGGTTCTTTACACCAAAACATGAAAAAAAAGTCTAGTAAACATGGAGTCAAATATGCGTACCTTAAGAGCCATGAGGATTTGTCCATCTTCGGCACTGGGAAACACATCTCTTGTACTGTAAGTTCTTTGCTTTCCATATTTTGGTACGAGGCAGTGTGTATCAAAATGAGAAAAAAAAATCAATAATCATGATATCTAAAATGCGTGTCATAAGAGCTAGGCACACTTTTTCATCTTAGCTACTGTGAAACACATCTTACTGGACTTTTTTCCTTATTTTGTTTTAAGGCACCTGTCCCCCAAAGTTCGTAAAAGCATTATGAAACACCCTTTGTAGTAATTGCTTAAAGTTGAATTCATATGATCCTCCACAAGTTGCTATCATGTACCAAATCATTTCAACAAGAATTTTAAAAAAACCACTGAGTTAAAGAATTCAAACATGTATGGATAGAAGAAAGACATACTAATAGAGATGTGTATAACGCATCACTTTCTTCAATTTGTCTTTTGAAATTTGGAAATTAAGAAGAGCTAAATATCGTTGTTGGTATCCAGAGTGGTTATGTAAAGCTGGTATTTCAGACTGGGTTCTTTACTTACCACAGGATAATGGGGTACTGAATGCATGTTAATGCACTCATGCTGTTATAACTATCAACAAGTTATTTGGATACAGTATTCAGGATAGCTTTCTTGAGAGATGCAATATTTAGTGTATTTAATTGGATAAATAAAAAATCTACTCATGGCAGAACACACACATAAAAGACTGTTGTGATTGGCAAACTTTTGGAGCCAGTAGCTCCTTCTTAAGGCAAAAGGGATGAAGGGGAAGGAAGAAGGGTGAAGGAAAAGGACTGGAGAGGTCTAGGAAAAGGGGTAGATTTTGGGAAAGTCAACGAGAACTGTGGATCAGGGGAGACTCTTATGGTGCAGGATGAGAAGAAAAGACTGATTGTTGGGGACTGCATCAGACAAAATTGAAAACCTGAGATCTTAAAGGTGGAAGACAGAGTAATATGCAAGACAGAGATTACTACTAAAACATCGTGCTTGAGTTAATAAGAGTGAGAAGCTCAAGAGC
Source organism: Schistocerca cancellata (assembly GCF_023864275.1). Taxonomy (NCBI): domain Eukaryota; kingdom Metazoa; phylum Arthropoda; class Insecta; order Orthoptera; family Acrididae; genus Schistocerca; species Schistocerca cancellata. The sequence continues at coordinate 20,367,012 of NC_064628.1, read as the reverse complement.
AATGTACGTAACAGAGGTGGGAGGGGGCGGTGAAAGTTAGACGGGAAAGACAATGAAGAATGTAGCAAACTAAAACGAAGTGAATCAAAGAGTAGTTACAGTGAAGAAAAGCTGAGACGGAAGAAATTAACATAAGTTAAGGCCAGTTGGGTGGCGAGAACAAAGGACATGTTGTAGTGCTAGTTCCCACCTGCGGAGTTCTGAGAAACTGGTGTCAGGGGAAGAATCCTGATGGTTTATGTGGTGAAACAGGCGCTGAGGTCACGAATGTCATGTTGTAGAGCATGCTCTGCAACAGGATATTGTGAGTTGCCAGTATATACCCTCTGCCTTTGCCCATTCATCCTCATAGATAATTTTATGGTAGTCATGCCGATCTAGAAAGCCGAATGCTGCTTACATAATAGCTGGTACATGACATGTCGTTTTGCAGGTGGCTCTCCCTTTGATAGTGTATGTTATGCCAGTTAACAGGGCTATTATAGGTGGTGGTAGGAGGGTGCATAGGGCAAGTCTTGCAGCGAGGACATCACAAAGGTAGGGGCCATAGGGTACGGAGACGGGTGCAGAAGGAGCATAGGGTCTGACAAGAATATTGCGGAGATTTGGAGGGCAACAAAAAGCTATTCTAGGTGTGGTGGGCAAAATTTCAGGCTGGATGGACCTCATTTCAGGGCATGATTTTAGGAAGTGATGGCCCTGTTGAAGTAACTAATTAACACATTCCAGACCAGGATAGTGAGTCACCAATGGTGTGCTCTGAATCTTTTTTGTGAAGGGATCAGCAGTACCAGAGTTGGATGTGATGGCTTGGGAAATCTGCTTTTTAACTAGGCTGGTGAGGTAGTTACATGCAGTGAAAGCTGAGGTGAGAATGGTGGAGTATTGCTGTAAAGAGTCTGCAGCCGAACAAATGTGTTTGCCTCGGATGCCAAGGCTGTGTGGGAAGCAGCATTGCACATGGAAAGTGAGTCAACATTTTGACAGTTGCCATCCTTTCTATGTCAAACATTCAGTTCAACCCATTTAACTGGAACCATTTGTCTAAGGTATCCAGTGTGCTTACAATGGAGCTCGAAATTTTTTTATGCATCAGCCTCTTCAGTGAAAATTGAAGTATTGTCTGCAAACAGAACTGATGCAGAATTTATATTATTGGGTAAGTCATTTATGTAGAATGGGAACAGGACTGGCTCCAAAATGGAGCCTTGTGATAATGTACTCTATTTAGAATAATAATTGACTGCATCTGCAGTGATAGTTACCCTTTGTTTTCTGTTGTGTAAGTATGATGTGAGCCTATTTAGAGCTTTGTCCTTAATCCCGTATTTGTCTAATTTGTAGATAAGCAAGTCGTAGTTCACGGAGTCAAATGCTTTTGTGAGATCACAGAAGATACCTGCAACTTTACTCCTCTGATCCAGTGATTTGCATATCTTTTCAGTAAAGTTATTCAGTGCATCCAGAGTATTTTTTCCTGGTTTGAATCCAGCTTGGTTATTTATAATAATATCATTTTTTCCAATAAAGTTTTTGATCTAGTTTCAAGCAACTTTCTCTAACACTTTCGACAGGACTGGAATAATAGAAACAGGGCAATCGTTTCCCATGTCTCCCCTCTACCCTTTCTTCAACACACCATTTTAATCACTTTTGTGGGTATCCGATCCCACCCAGCAGAGTTTTTATTTTGTAATGATGATATAACATTTTCCACATCATTCATTGTGACTTTTTTAAAATCTGTAAGATACCCAGCTTCTTGGTGGAGTACAAAGGAATTTACTTTACTTTGATACTGTGCTACATCAGTATCTCTGTCTTTGTCACATTTATGAAGAATTCATTTCAAAGACTCTGATATTTTAGCTGAGTTTACGATAAAGCTATCATCTACTTTAATCCTAGATGTTTCCATACTATTAACTCTTAACACCTAACTCAGATTTGACAACAGACCACACTGCTTTTGTTTTACTTTTATGTTGTACAATTAACTTTGTTTGCCATTTGTTTGGATGCCTTCACAACTTTTTAAATATAGCTTTATAATGACGTACGTACTCAGTAAAATGTCTGTCTTTATTATATTTGTTTTACTTTTATGTTGTACAATTAACTTTGTTTGCCATTTGTTTGGATGCCTTCACAACTTTTTAAATATAGCTTTATAATGACGTACGTACTCAGTAAAATGTCTGTCTTTATTATATTATATTATATTTTCTCTTCCTGGCACTAGAAATTTTTATAGCCTGAGCTATCCATTTAAGTTTATTAATAGTTTCATTACATGTGGTTCTAAGTGGAAAAGTTACATTAAATATTTCAAGAAAGCTACTAAAAAATTGTTAAAGTTACTTTTACTCAAAATATAGCTGTTGTGTGGCCATTCAACTTCTCTTAACTTATTTCTTAATGTAGTTGAATTTTTTCAATTAAGTTCCTTTTCAAATGGCCTTTGTTACATGAAATTTCTTTGTTCATTTTTGATATGCTTGCCCACTTGTATTTATTTTTGGTTCTTGAGACTTTTCAGCATGAGAACCATAGTGAAATAAAAACAGTAACAGCTGAAAGTAAATATGGTGTCATTTGTATTTCACTGTTTCGATACGGCATTTGTGCTATATCTGCTCTGTCAGATTTAAAATATGTATGGAAGCTGTGGATCCATATTCAAGAAAGCTTGACAAAATTATTCCATGTGGTGTGCAAGATATATGATACAGGCTAAACAAACTCAGACTTCTGGAAGAATGTAATAGTTCTAATTCAAAATAAAGTACTGACAGGTGTGAATATGACTGAACCATCAGTTGATTGCAAAATATTTACAGAAGAATGGAAAAGACTGGTAGAAGCTGATCTCAGGGAAGATTAGTTTGGGTACTGGAGAAAATTAAGAACACGTGAGGCAATACTGACCCTATGAGTTATCGTAGAAAATAAGTTGAAGAAAGGCAAACCTGTGTGCATAGCATTTGTAGATTTTTGAGAAATCTTTTGACAGTGTTGACTTCACTAGACTCTTCAATTTTTTGAAGGCAGCAGGGATAAAATACAGGGAGCAAAAGTTTATGTACAACTCTTACAGAAACCAGGCTGCAGCTGTAAGAGTTGAAGGACATAACAAGGAAGCCATAGTTTAGAAGGGAGTGTGATGGGGTTATAATCCATCCTCAATGTTATTTAGTCTGTACAATGAGCAAGCACTAAAAGAAACCAAAAATAAATTTGGAAATAGAATTCGATTCCAGGGAGAAGAAGTAAAAACTTCGCTTTTTGTGAAAGACATTGTAATTCTGCCAGAGACAGTAATGGATTTGGAAGAACAGATAAACAGAGTGGATAGTGCAGTAGCCACCAGACAGATCGCGGGAGGCGCACATCGGCACGGCGCGTCACGGACGTTAGTTGCCGCAAGTAGAGTCCCGTCCACCAGAGGGCACGCGAGAATTCGGACGCGACCTCTGCCGGCGTAACAACAACAACAACAACAACAACTCAGGCAGCACGGGCCGTGCCCAGTCAGTTAACATCGGGCCTGCCTAGGACTCAGTCCCGGTCTATGCTAAGTGAAGTGCTACGTAAACGTGAACAGTGTTACTACAGATAGTATCTTGAAAAGGCATTATAAGATGAACATCAACGAAAGTAAAACAAGTGATAATCGAGTATAATCAAATTAATTTAGGCGATGCTTAAGGAATTAGATTATAAAATGTGAAACTAAAAATAGTAGATGAGTTTTGCTATTTGGCCAGTAAAATAACTGATGATCGTCGAAGCAGAGAGGATATAAAATGAAGGCTGTCGTAGTACCAAGAAAAGCATTTCTGAAAAAAGAGGAATTTGTTTACATCTAATATCAATTTTAAGTGTTAGGAAGTGTTTTCTGAAGGTATTGCTCTGGATTGTAGCTTTGTATGGAAGTGAAACCTGGATGATAAGCTATTCAGACAAGAAGAGAATAGTTGAAATGTGATGCTGAAGACTAGGTGAATAGGTCATGTAACTAATGAGGAGATACTGAACTGGATTGGGGAGAAAAGAAATTTATGACACATCTTGACTAAAAGAAGGGATTTTTTGATAGGACACATTCTGTGGCATCAAGGAATGTCAGTTTGGTATTGGATGGAAGTGTGTGTAGTAAAAATTGTGGAGGGAGACTTGAGATTTGAATACAGCTAGCAGGTTCAAATGGATGTAGGTTACAGTAGTTTATGGAGGGGTGAAAATGCTTGCACATGATGGACTAACATGGAGAGCTGCACCAAACTGAATAAAACAACAGCTGCAGCAGCAACAATACCTTAATCTATAAGTACATAGTCCTGTTTACAGTATATCAATATTTGTCACATAGCTTTGCACCAAACACTGTTACTGGCATTGGCATGTAGCTAACATAACATTCTGTCCTTTGTATCTAGATAATCAGATAATCTGTAGAAAGAGTTGCTCATAGTGTGTCTTGTATTTTGGCTTTGTAGATCAGCCATGCGGTTCTGGGCGCTACAGTCTGGAACCGAGCGACCGCTACGGTCGCAGGTTCGAATCCTGCCTCGGGCATGGATGTGTGTGATGTCCTTAGGTTAGTTAGGTTTAATTAGTTGTAAGTTCTAGGCGACTGATGACCTCAGCAGTTAAGTCGCATAGTGCTCAGAGCCATTTGAACCATTTTTTTTTTTTGTAGATTACTGTTCATCTGGTACTGATTTTTGCTGTCAACAACAATAGGCATTAAGGAATAAAAGTTGCTGGAAAGTGAGTGTAAAGCCACATTTATACTGAGTTTAAAAACATGTGTTGTTTCCAACATTGTTCTGAACAGTCTGCAACAGAATGAGATTTTCACCCTGCAGTGGGGTGTGCGTTGATATGAAACTTCCTGGCAGATTAAAACTGTGTGCCGGACCGAGACCCGAACTCGGGACATTTGCCTTCTGCGGACAAGTGCTCTACCAACTGAGCTACCCAAGCATGACTCACGCCCCATCCTCACAGCTTTACTTCTGCCAGTATCTCGTCTCCTAACTTCCAAACTTTACAGAAGCTCTCCTGCAAAACTTGCAGAACTAGCACTCCTGAAAGATGGGATATTGTGGAGACATGGCTTAGCCACAGCCTGGGGAATGTTTCCAGTGCTCGCACTTGCCCGCGAAAGGCAAAGGTCCCGAGTTCGAGTCTTGGTCCAGCACACAGTTTTAATCTGTCAGGAAGTTTCATATCAGTGCACACTCCGCTGCAGAGTGAAAATCTCATTCTGGAAACATCCCCCAGGCTGTGGCTAAGCCATGTCTCCGTAATATCCTTTCTTTCAGGAGTGCTTGTTCTGCAAGGTTCACATGAGAGTTTCTGTAAAGTTTGGAAGGTAGGAGACGAGGTACTGGCAGAAGTAAAACTGTGAGGACGGGACGTGAGTCGTGCTTTGGTAGCTCAGTGGTAGAGCACTTGCCCGCGAAAGGCAAAGGTCCCGAGTTCGAGTCTCTGTCCGGCACACAGTTTTAATCTGCCAGGAAGTTTCATATCAGTGCACACTCCGCTGCAGAGTGAAAATCTCATTCTGGAAACATCCCCCAGGCTGTGGCTAAGCCATGTCTCCGCTATATCCTTTCTTTCAGGAGTGCTAGTTCTGCAAGGTTTGCAGGAGAGCTTCTGTAAAGTTTGGAAGGTAGGAGATGATGTACTGGCAGAAGTAAAGCTGTGTGGACGGGACGTGAGTCGTGCTTGGGTAGCTCAGTGGTAGAGCACTTGCCCGCGAAATGCAAAGGTCCCGAGTTCAAGTCTTGGTCCGCACACAGTTTTAATGTGCCAGGAAGTTTCAAAGTCTGCAACATGTTTGCAACTATGTTTGTTGTTCATGTCCTTGTCCGCAAAAATGACAAACACTTCTGTGTGTGTGTTCACATTGTCTGGAACACTGAAGCTGGCAGCAAACATTTCACATTGTGTACTATGCCATTTCTTGAGTTAATGATATGCTGCATGACCTGAATGTGGAAGGCGGCACTACTTTCCGTAACTGCACTAGGATGCCACCCTCCCACCCCACCACCACCACCACCACCATCACCACCACCAGCCATATCTTGAATAGATCCTGCAGTTTGTGAAACATTGGTGAAAGGATTATGCAGAGGCAATTCAATTATGGAAATAACACTTAAGTATCTTTTACTGTATGTTGAATACTTATATTGTATCATATACAATCAAATGCTCTATTTTAACAGCATCTACTACCTCTTCTGCATTAATGTCATAGTCCGTTCTAACAAACGTGATGGGAAACCTGTATTGCTATAGATCCCCACGCTAGATCCAAACTCACTGATGCTTCCTCTGTGCTTTTTATACATTCACTTCCACCTTACAGTGTACATGAAGAAATTTGTTTCTACTGTGTTATCAGAGACCTCAGTGTCTTTCCTACTCCATTGCTGCAGACGTTATGTACAGCACCAATTTTCTGTATGGATTCCTATTTTAATAAGAATTTCTTATAGTTTGCACCTCACGTCTTCCACAGGCACTCCCTCTGCATCAGTAGTGTGTGATAAGATCAAACGTCTCTTGTTTTGACATGGCAATAGGGCTTTGAATTTGTCAAACTTTGTGAAGCAACACAATTATTATGCTGTGGTGCAAGTCCCCGTGAAGTTAGTCGTGACATAAATAAACACTAGCACCATAAGGTGACATTAAGCAATAGGCCAGAAACAATGTTTGCTTTGATCTGTACCAGTAAAGCCACGAATTGCTATTTTTGTTTTTGCAGTATATTGCAAACATTGGTAGACCAGTGTTGTTGTTTGTTGTTACAGTCTTCAGTCCTGAGACTGGTTTGATGCAGCTCTCCATGCTACCCTGTCCTGTGCAAGCTTCTTCATCTCCCTGTACCTACTGCAACCTACATACTTCTGAATCTGCTTAGTGTATTCATCTCTTGGTCTCCCTCTATGATTTTTACCCTCCACACTGCCCTACAATGCTAAATTTGTGATCCCTTGATGCCTCAGAACATGTCCTACCAACTGGTCCCTTCTTCTTGTCAAGTTGTGCCACAAACTCCTTTTCTCCCCAATTCTATTCAGTACCTCCACATTAGTTATGTGATGTACCCATCGAATCTTCAGACCAGTAGTACCCACAAACAAGGTTGCAAACATGGCTGCAAAACGTGTTTCAAACTCAGTGTAAACTCAGCTTAAAAATTCAGAGATCCATAAAAAAAGTATCTGCAGTATATGCAGTTATTTACTTTACACACTATTCTTGTTGCTCGCTTTTGCTGAACAAATTCGTTGCTTTAGATGCTCTGTCCCAGATGAGTAATTTTTAAATGGGAATAAGTAGTCAGTTACACTCCTGTTTAATATCTTCACCAGTGACCAACCACTTCCTCTCCACACAAGAACCTTCCTATTTGCAGACAACCTGGCATTGACAACTCAAGGTAAGAGTTTTGAGACAGTAGAAGAAAATCTCACTGCTGCTCTGAAATTTCTCTCAGAATATTATGAGGAAAATTATCTCAAGTCAAATCCATCAAAAACTAAAATATGTGCTTTTCATCCGAAGAACAGAGAAGCTTCTCGACAGCTGCATGTGAACTGGAATGTTGGAACACTGCAGTGCTTCAGTTTACCTTGGTGTTAACCTGGACTGCCCCCTGACCTTCAAGGCACACTGCACCAACCTTAAAGCCAAGGTTTCATCACGAAGTTGTATACTGCGCAACGTGGCTGGTTCTGGATGGGGTGCCCACCCCCAGACAGTAAGAACAACTGTCCTGGCACTCTGCTTCTCCGCTGCCGAATACGTCGCTCCAGTTTGGTACAATGTTGCACATGCAAAAAAGTGGATACCACCCTGAATGAAACCTGCAGGCTGATCACTGGCTGTCTGAAGCCAACACCAATACAGAAGCTGTATACACTTAGAGGTATAGCCCCACCCAATATTAGACGCGAGATAGCTGCTAGCAGTGAGAGGCAAAAGGTCTGCAATAACACGGCCAACCCCTTGCACGGACATCAGCCACCACCACCTCAACTGAAGTCCAGGAAGAACTTTCTACAGTCTTCTGTTCCAATTGACAGAGACCAAAGTATAGCCAAGGTACACTGTGGAAAAAAAGACATCCTGTCCATCCAGAGCGAGATGTAATTGAAGAAACTCTGCCACCTGGTCACAAAGAAGGATGGTGCACAAGGATTGTGCACTAGTCCTTGAACAGACTGCGCTCCAGCATTGCAAGAATGAAGGACAACTTGAAGAAATGGTGCACTGCACAATGTGGAAACACATTGTGTTAGTGTGGAGATGAACAAACTTCAAGCCACCTCCTGAAGTCTCGTTTCTGTCTATATTCTTGTACAGGACTGGAACTGGCCTTGGCTTATAGCAACACAGTCAATGTTGCCAAATACTGGACACAAGTAGTGTAAATGTGTCTATTATGTAAAAATTGATTTCTTACTCCTGTGCATCTTACGTAAATATTGATTTCTTGCTGTTGTGTGTATTATGTAAATATTGATTTCTTACTCTTTTTTCCCTATGTGTTCAATTTATTATATTTATGTGTCTTTGAATTACTCAAGTATACAAATATGTATATTTTTAAATCAGCACAGTCTGTGTCCTGGTACTTCTGACACGAATAAATAAATACCCTGTAAATGATCTGTCTATAGCAATAACATTTGTTGTTAGTATGATCTATGGTATATGGAATCAAGTGACTTACCAGCACAGCTACATTCTCCCATCACTGTGAATCAACTGGAAAGTTCTTTATCTACACTTGTACTCAACGAGTGTAAGTGTGTGGTGGAGGGTATGAAGTGTACTACCAGAATCATTCGTCCCCACTTTTCCCCATTTGAAAGCAGGGATGTCGTGAATAAAAACTTTTCATTGGTATTTTTGGATACTTTTTTATGCCACTGTTCATTTATTGTTTATAATGTTATCACAACTAAATTAACAATTGTCTTTCTACAGCATTTCATCAGTTGGAGGCCAATATGCAGGTAAAGCAGTTCATTGTAGACACAAGGCGTTTCCTGATGCAGATGGTGAGGACAGGAAACATAAAAGAGGAAGTCCTAATCACATTGCAAATTGTAGGAGATCTCAGCTATGCGTGGGAGATAATTGACCCATATACTTCTTACATGCAACAGGGAATTAAGAAGGATCCATCTCTTGTGATAAAACTGAGAGCAACATTTCTCAAGGTAATTTCAGTAATATCATAAAGCTTTAGGATATTTCTTTAAGTTATTCATTACAGTGGATGAAATGGATCCACAAATTTTAAATTTATTCAGAGAATGATTTTCATTCAGCTGTGACTGTTTAACATGTCTTTTTACATGTTTTCCCTGTTTATGCCCTGTGTAGTATTTAATCAAACTGAGATGGTCGTGATGTTTGGTTCTCCAAAGTTTGCTCTCCAGTCAGACTCCTACCACTCTAAGGAAAGAGAATTTGGATTGCATGTTTGTTGGTGTAGTTAGTGATCTCTTTTTTAACCACATTCAGAAACATCGTTAGTACATCTCTTACCTCTTATTCCAGGCAGCTAAGTAGTGCTTCCTTTAGGAGTTTCGTACAGTTCCCTCCTTCCAACGCCTTGTATAGCACTACTTTCTAGCTTATTCTGAGCAATCTTTTCATTAATATTCCCCCAGGGACTAAAGCCGTCCTCACATGCAACATGGACTCTGATGTGTATCTGGATGTGATTTCCGATATGGCCGGTGTGCATTGTGTCACAATCACACAGGGTGTGCTCAGCAAAATCTACGTTTACATATATATTCTGCAAGCCACCATATGTTGCATGACAGAGGGTATCTTTTGCCACTACTATTAATTTTCTTTCGTGCTCCATTTGTGTGTATAGCAGGAGAAAACTATCTATATGTCTTTATATGAGGCCTGATTCTTCTTATCTTCATGGTCCTTAAGTGAAATGTATTCTGGCAGCAGTAGAATCATTCTTTAGTCAGCTTCAAATGCCCATTCTCTAACTCTTCTCAGTAGTGTTCCACAAAATTTTTTAAATGGAAGTAAGTAGTCAGTTACAATCCTGTAAATGATCTGCCTATAGCAATAACATTTGTTGTTAGTATGATCTACAGGATAGGAATCGCGTGACTATCAGCACAGCCACATCCTCCCATCACTGTGAGCCAACTGGAAAGTTCTTGATTTACATTTATACTCAGCTTGTATAAGCATGTGATGGAGCACAAAAAGAAAATTGTCCTCCTTCCAGGGATTACCATTTGAGTTCGTGAAGCATCTCCATAATATTCGCCTGTTGATTGAACCTACCAGTAACAAATATAGCAGAATGCCTCTGAATTGCTTCGATGTCTTCCTTAAACCGACCTGTTGGGTAGCCCAAACACATGAGCAGTACTCAAGAACAAATAGTGCTAGTGTTATGTACAGTTTGCTTTGTAGATGAGCTACACTTTCCTAAAATTGTGCCAATAAACCAAAGTTTATCATTCAACTTAGCTACTACCATCCTTATCTGCTTGTTCAAGTACATATCACTTTGAAACATTACATGTACACAGGTATTTTACCAACATGACTGTGTCAAGCAGCAGACTATTCTACTCATCTGCATTAAGTTAGTTGCTTTCCAATCCCGCACCAGTTATCAGCTACATCTGGCGCAACAAACATGTTTTACTTCTGAAAATGAACTGTAGTGAGTTAGTTACATTAACTTCATTATTGATTCTGGAAGGTGCATGGAGTAAATTCAGAAAAACACCATGTAAGTGTCAGTGGATTCAAAGACACTTAACACTTCCAGAAGGAGCTCTCAAAATGTTCCATTTCCCTTAACAAAATATATATATAGGAATCTAACAGAGACCTCCAGACTGTGAAAGCAATAGATTCTGTAACAGAACACAATATAAATGTCATCAAACTTTGTACTTGTGCCTTCCCTGTTAGTCTCAAACAAAGTTTTCATTTATACCTGATCAGTGGGGATACCTATAGGTGTTAGCTGAGAATAACATAAGTAGAGGTTTATATTTCTATCCTATACCTTTGCAGTTTGAGATATGGCAGAACATTGACGAAACAATTTACCAAATGATGTACTCTGTGTAGCCTACAATGTAGAAAGTGATCTTGCATTGTTTTGTTTTATAGCACATTGCAGAAATCCATGTGAATGCTTTCAAATGTTAAATGGAATGGGCTTGGTCTTTTTTCCCCCTTATTCTTCCTGTATTGAGGCTAATGCTCTGTGTCCAATGAACTTGTCATTTACAGGCTGCCAAACCATAATATTCCTTCCTTTTGTGGTCCAATCTGTAGACATTTGCTGATCATGCAAGACAGTATTACTCCCAGCAGTTTTTATTGCCTGGGGTGCCCACTCATGTCTCTTGTTGAAAGGATTTACTACTCTACATGTCTGCCAGCTTAAATTATTATCCACTGCTAGTATTACCAATGCCACAAATTGCCGCCACCACACTCCTTTACTTGGTGTTACTATCTAGTATACTTTTTTAGTAAATATAACTTTCCCCACTTATAGCCAAACTTATTCTGTTTTCCATGTCGTGTAATTTTTGTTCCAGCTTTCATCTGCATTGGAGATTCCTCTGTTACGAATCAACCAAGCTCGCAGTGCTGATATGGTGTCAGTTTCACAGTATTACTCTGGTGAGCTGGTGTCATACGTTCGTCGTGTGCTGCACATTATCCCAGAAACAATGTTTGGGTTGATGGCTCGTATTGTGCACCTGCAGACAGATGTCATAAAGGAATTGCCAACACGGTTAGAGAAAGAAAGGCTGAGAGAGCTTGCACAGTTAGAAGAGCGCCATGAGGTACGTTGTCACTGTCCATCTACGAAGATGCAGGATTCGGTTAAGGATCATTTTGTTTTTTGTTACATAAGGTGTAGTCCATATCAATTCAGCTAGGACAGGAAATATCTTACCTTCATAGTCTAGGATGTTGTTGAATTTAGCATATGTTAAAATGAAGGACTAAGTAAGGAACACACATTTATTTATTTTTTCTTTTTGTTTTCTCCAAAAAAATTTTTGCTCCAAGATACAACTCTCCAAAGATGACTCTGCGTATACCATTTTGAAGAAGCGAATTTTAGAAAATATTTTTGAATGCTGTATCTCTGGAAAAGTTCTAGAAATTTTGCTGGCTTTTTTATTTGAAAGATGATTGCTTTATGTTGTTGTTGTTGTTGTTGTTGTGGTCTTCAGTCCTGAGACTGGTTTGATGCAGCTCTCCATGCTAATCTATCCTGTGCAAGCTCCTTCATCTCCCAGTACCTACTGCAGCCTACATCCTTCTGAATCTGCTTAGTGTATTCATCTCTTGGTCTCCCTCTACGATTATTACCCTCCACGCTGCCCTCCAATGCTAAATTTGTGATCCCTTGATGCCTCATGACATGTCCTACGAACCGATCCCTTCTTCTAGTCAAGTTGTGCCACAAACTTCTCTTCTCCCCAATTCTGTTCAATACCTCCTCATTAGTTACGTGATCTACCCACCTAATCTTCAACATTCTTCTGTAGCACCACATTTCGAAAGCTTCTATTCTCTTCTTGTCCAAACTATTTATTGTCCATGTTTCATTTCCATACATGGCTACACTCCATACAAATACTTTCAGAAACGACTTCCTGACACTTAAATCTATACTCGATGTTAACAAATTTCTCTTCTTCAGAAACGCTTTCCTTGCCATTGCCAGTCTACATTTTATATCCTCTCTACTTCGACAATCATCAGTTATTTTGCTTCTCAAATAGCAAAACTCCTTTACTACTTTAAGTGTCTCATTTCCTAATCTAATTCCCTCAGCATCTCCCGACTTAATTCGACTGCATTCCATTATCCTTGTTTTGCTTTTGTTGATGTTCATCTTATATCCTCCTTTCAAGACACTGTCCATTCCATTCAACTGCTCTTCCAAGTCCTTTGCTGTCTCTGACAGAATTACAATGTCATCGGCAAACCTCAAAGTTTTTATTTTTCTCCCTGCTTGTTCAATATACAGATTGAATAACATCGGGCAGAGGCTACAACCCTGTCTCACTCCCTTCCCAACCACTGCTTCCCTTTCATGCCCCTCGACTCTTATAACTGCCATCTGGTTTCTGTACAAATTGTAAATAGCCTTTCGCTCCCTGTATTTTACCCCTGCCACCTTTAGAATTTGAAAGAGAGTATTCCAATCAACATTGTCAAAAGCTTTCTATAAGTCTACAAATGCTAGAAACGTAGGTTTTTTGCCCGCATCTCGTGGTCGTGCGGTAGCGTTCTCGCTTCCCACGCCCGGGTTCCCGGGTTCGATTCCCGGCGGGGTCAGGGATTTTCTCTACCTCGTGATGGCTGGGTGTTGTGTGCTGACCTTAGGTTAGTTAGGTTTAAGTAGTTCTAAGTTCTAGGCGACTGATGACCATAGATGTTAAGTCCCATAGTGTTCAGCGCCATGAGCCAAACGTAGGTTTGCCTTTCCTTAATCTTTCTTCTAAGATAAGTCGTAAGGTCAGTATTGCCTCACATGTTCCAACATTTCTACGGAATCCAAACTGATCTTCCCAGAGGTTGGCTTCTACCAGTTTTTCCATTCGTCTGTAAATAATTCGTGTTAGTATTTTGCAGCTGTGGCTTATTAAACTGATAGTTCGGTAATTTTCACATCTGTCAACACCTGCTTTTTTTGGGATTGGAATTATTATATTCTTCTTGAAGTCTGAGGGTATTTCGCCTGTCTCGTACATCTTGCTCACCAGATGGTAGAGTTTTGTCAGGACTGGCTCTCCCAAGGCCGTCAGTAGTTCTAATGGAATGTTGTCTACTCCCGGGGCCTTGTTTCGACTCAGGTCTTTCAGTGCTCTGTCAAACTCTTCCCGCAGTATTGTATCTCCCATTTCATCTTCATCTACATCCTCTTCCATTTCCATAATATTGTCCTCAAGTACATCGCTCTTGCATAGACCCTCTATATACTCCTTCCACCTTTCTGCTTTCCCCTCTTTGCTTAGAACTGGGTTTCCATCTGAGCTCTTGATATTCATACAAGATGCTCTCTTTTCTCCAAAGGTCTCTTTAATTTTCCTGTAGGCTGTATCTATCTTATCCCCAGTGAGATAAGCCTCCACATCCTTACATTTGTCCTCTAGCCGTGCATGCTTAGCCATTTTGCACTTCCTGTCGATCTCATTTTTGAGACGTTTGTATTTCTTTTTGCCTGCTTCATTTACTGCATTTTTATATTTTCTCCTTTCATCAATTAAATTCAATATTTCTTCTGTTACCCAAGGATTTCTACTAGCCCTTGTCTTTTTACCTACTTGATCCTCTGCTGCCTTCACTACTTCATCCCTCAGAACTACCCATTCGTCTTCTACTGTATTTCTTTCCCCCATTCCTGTCAATTGTTCCCTTATGCTCTCCCTGAAACTCTGTACAACCTCTGGTTTAGTCAGTTTATCCAGGTCCCATCTCATTAAATTCCCACATTTTTGCAATTTCTTCAGTTTTAATTTACAGTTCATAACCAATAGATTGTGGTCAGAGTCCACATCTGCCCCTGTAAATGTCCTACAATTTAAAACCTCGTTCCTAAATCTCTGTCTTACCATTATGTAATCTATGTGATACCTTTTATTATCTCCAGGATTCTTCCATGTATACAACCTTCTTTTATGATTCTTGAACCAAGTGTTAGCTGTGATTAAGTTAAGCTCTGTGCAAAATTCTAACAGACAGCTTCCTCTTTCATTTCTTAGCCCCAATCCATATTCACCTACTAAGTTTCCTTGTCTCCTTTTTCCTACTGTCGAGTTCCAGTCACCCATGACTATTAAATTTTCGTCTCCCTTCACTACCTGAATAATTTCTTTTATATCATCATACATTTCTTCAATTTCTTTGTCATGTGCAGAGCTAGTTGGCATATAAACTTGTACTACTGTAGTAGGCGTGGGCTTCATGTCTATGTTGCTTTATGATTACAAAGAAATCCTCCATTTGGACTTATCTGCCAATGTTCTTTTACTATAGCATTCTGAACTTTTTTTATAATTTATGGAATTTTTTTTTTTTTCAAAAATGCCAATCCATAAAATTTTGATTTTTTTTTTTTTTCCTACCTATTAGTTCCATATAATCTTACACTCCCTGAAAAAACAATTGAAATTTTTTGCCATACATAAAATCTGTTTTATTACCACATTATCACATAACAGGTGTTATTTAACATAATTTTAGTTTTGAAAAATGAGTAAGAGACTCATGTTTCAAGTATTTTAAATGGTTCCAAAATGTACTTGAAAGGTACAACTTCTGTGCACTCTGTTTTGTACTGAAATGAACCAGTCAATGAAATAAAAATGTGTTTCACTGCTTCAGTATCTTCCTTTTATATGGAGTGATGCCCTCCTGTTGAACCAATATGAACTGGAGCACTTACAGTCTTCAAAACATTGTGAACAGGAAGTAAGCGCTGATGGCATTGTTGCTGTCCTTCAGCTGGAAACCTATATCCAGCAGCTGGTCCATATGGTCGCATAAAGTTCACTACAATTTTGTTTAACTCATAACTAGTGTCTATAATTTCTGCAATCCACCAGTCACAGTCATACACACACTACAAACACCCCTTTTGTCAGGTTGTGAATCTGAATATTATCTTCTGAATTCCTTTCACAGGAGTAGTTTGTTTGGACCATTCTTCTTTTTTCTGCTCTCAGACTTCTTTAATTTCCTCTTTGAACAAACGAATGATGGCTGTGGACATGTAAGATTTAACGACTTGTGACGAAGCAAGCTGGGATAATTTTACTTCCCCTGTTGTTTTGCCATCTGCCCTCTTAAAATTCATTTTTTTAATGTCTAACTAATTATCATTAACATATGTGAGTATAATCTGCATTTTTATAAAAGAAATAGGCTGGCCCTTAGTCATAGAGAACATACCACCAGATCTAATTTTGTATGTAATTGATTTTCTAATTTATTTTGACTATGCCTAGTTAGTTTGTTTTGTCATAGGGTGAATTCAGTAATTGTTTCATAACTTAAATTCTATTGTTGACTTATAAACAAATATAAACTGTACTAATTGTAAACATTTGGAGGGACAACTTAGAGTATTCTTATAGGATCTATTTGGCTCTATTTGAAAACATGTTAGCAAAGCTAGCCTTTAATTAATTCCAAACTAATTTACAGTTTTGTCAGAAGTATTGTTTGTGTAATGATATTTGTTGATTTCACAATTTAAACAAATCGTTCAGCTTAACTTTTGAGTAGAAGAAACTGTTAAAAAGAAGGAAGTTTTCGATGTATTCAATTAATAGAATGAGCTAAGTTTTAATTGTAATTTATGTAAATTAAACATCCAACAGTATGTAGTTTCAGTGCCTATTATTGTGATGATGTATAAGGGCCCGATTTTTGGTCCCGAGACAGTCAGTCCACGGCCGAGTTTCAGACGCAGAACCCATGTTGGTTTGATTAACAACAATGAATCAACTTAACTGTGAAATAAGTGTTACACCAATAGGCCATGTGTTAAAGCAATGACAGTGTATATTCAATTTATTTGAAAGACTGTGAAATGTGTGGTTAGGTTTTTACTGCTCGTAGATGTTCAACAGTAAACTATTGTAGCAGTATGTGGATTATTGCCTGCTGCAACATATTAATGAGGCTTATTGAAAGTTAAAAATTAGTGCACTGACCAAGTAACTGTGTATTATTGTGGGAGGGGGACAGTGAAAGTAAAGAACTGTGAAACACAAATGTGCACCTGTTGGCTACGTTATTTAAAGTAGTCAGTGTTGAACTTACACCCTCCATTTTTCAGCCAGTATCACAACGCTTTTTCTTCAACACCAAGGACAATCAACAATGAAATAAAGCAGGTGAACATCACAGACTCTTGTAAAATCCTCAGCATTCTGAATCACAGCTGTATGTGGTCTGGAAAGATTAAGTTTTGTAGCATGGTGCTTCAGCAGGGTTACTACACCATCACAGGGACCCTTCCCGTGACCAGTAGCACCCTATACCTAGTCAGTTGGCACAAGCGACTTACTCAATTCAAACAGCTGGTAACGATATTTAAAATGACTAGGAGCACCATCAGAAATAATGATGATCTTCTCTGCCCCTGTTTGCAGTTGAAGAATTTTGCGCATCACTAGCAAAGCATGTGCTGAGTCATGTCCTGTGTCATCACTTATAACTGCTACACTTGTGGTCTTGTTTTGAAAATATGTCATTCCTGTAAAAATTGAAACCTGTTCATTACTCCAATGATACCCTTGTACTTCTTGTGGGAGAATTACAGACCAGTTCTCAGCAAAATCACAGTGAAGCACTTAACATAGTTCTTCAGCCTGTACACACCCTTTCACTTCTGCAATGTGTTGCTGTTGCAGTTTTTTCAGATGCTGGTGTGTTACAGCTTTCACTGACCATTTACCAAGTTCATCAGTGAAACTGTCAAAGGCAACAGTTTTCTTGATTAGTTTATTTTCCTCCCATGTCACGTATGTAATATCTGCAGAGTTATCTGCTATGTCTTCCAGGCCAAGTGTCTGTAAAGACAGACCTCCTTTTCCAGGGCAGTCACCATACTATTGAAACAAACAAGTCTCTTGCTTTACATCACAGACTACTAACGACTTCACACGCCCAACCAAGATGTTATGTGTCACGTGCTCCAGCACTTTTTTCAAAGTTACTACACAATCAGTTCTAAATTTGCACATTACACACATAAACAGACATATCTAGGTGGGTGTGGAACTACCCACTTAGGTCTTTGTGCACAAAATTTTGATCTTCCAATATGTGAAGTTGTATAGCTGCTCTTATAAATTGCAAAAGTTTGTTTAATATGGTGAGTCATGAACCTCTTCACTTTCACAATGTTTTGACCTTCAACTGTTACAGTTGTAGGGTCTTTTTTGTTGGCACTCTGATGAGAACAGTCCCATTTATCTTCCAGATAAAATGTCTGCACTATTTTAACTTGAGCTGGTTCTACAGGATGACAATAATAGGGACCTGGTCTTCCAAAGACTTCTTTTACAGGTCTCACATTTCTTGATTTGTCTACATGTACTTTGATACTAGTGGAACATGGTACAGATATGTTTTCTTTGAAAATGTCTCTGGAATGATAGTTAAAACTTGCAGCTTTTCACTTTAGGGTGCACAATATTCAAAAGCTGAATTGATATTTGTGAAAAATTCCTGGTGAGAGGTGCAAGGGTGTTTTGGTTCATTTTCCTCTGAAGATGGAATTTCTACTTTGAAGAGTGTGGTCAGTTTTGCTATAGTGTATTCATCCATAGCTTTAGTAATTGCTCTGCACTTTCTTTATGCATAGAGCGTATTACTAGACCTCACTGACCACAGTCTCTTAACAGGACTAACATCTACCTCTGTAGTTAACTGAGTCAAGGTATTTAATTCTTCCTCTATTGATGCAAAATCTGCATCATCTACACCATGGGAGGCTTCACTTGTTCAGATAGTATCATTGTTGTTATTCTGTCAAAACATTTAGAACACAAAAAGTCATCACTGGAAAAATCTTAAGTTTGAAACAGAGTC
The DNA here is from genome assembly GCF_023864275.1 of Schistocerca cancellata. Taxonomy (NCBI): domain Eukaryota; kingdom Metazoa; phylum Arthropoda; class Insecta; order Orthoptera; family Acrididae; genus Schistocerca; species Schistocerca cancellata. The sequence goes on along the minus strand of NC_064628.1, from coordinate 20,348,340 downwards.
TTCAAATGAGAACACTTATTCCCAACCTGAACAAAGTCTGTTTTTTTGTTTGTCTTACATATCACTCATTTATGGATATGCAAATAGTCTCCTGTGGCCCTAGTCAGAAGACATTTCAAACAGTTCTTTTTGCAGAACACACTGCAACTGTGTCAACTGGAAATTCCTCATGAAAACACAGAACTCACAGGATGGTCTCAGATTTCTTAGAAGCCTGTTCAGTAAACAAATTAGCACTGAACAACTACAATACAGAAACCTGCAATGAACAGCCACGGCAAAGAAACTGACAAGAAACTATAAAAAAGTGTAACAAATATATGCAACAATGAGAGTGAAAAGAAATAACTGCAACAAAGAAAGTGATAAGAAATAACTGCAATGAAGACAGTAGAAATAAACATTGTAACAAAGAAATTAGTAAGAAACAACTTATGTGAAGACATACATTACCCATGAAAGTTAAAAAAAAATGATTTTTTAAAATAAAACCTGCCCAAAGTAGAACTGGCAGTTCTCCTTTACAGAGAATATAATATTACATGGTACTAATCAACAACAAAAATCTAACTTTTCTGGACTGGCATTATTTGAAAAAAAAAATCTGTAAATTATTTTAAAAATTCAAAAGATGGCTGTAAAAGATATGTACAAACACAGGAGACCATTGTAATCATAAATCAATTATCTTTCAAATTAAAAAAAACTCTAACAAAATACCTAGAACTGTTACAGAGGTACTGCATTTTTAAAAAAATTTCCGAAATTAACATCTTGAAAATGGTGTTCGCAGTGTCATCATTGGAGGCCTGTATCTCGAGGCAGGAAATTTTTTGGAGAAAATAAAAAAATACATGTTTCTTACTTACTCCTGAATTTTAACATATGCTAAATTCACTAACATCCGAGACTATGGAGGTAACCCTGTGCCTGAAGTGATATGGATTATGCCATAAAGAGTAGCTTATGGTACATTATTACAGCTATATTTTTTTATTTGTTATCACACATAAAATACTTTCTATTTGCCATCTTACAAATATTGAGCTCAACTTTCTTCATTCTTTCCAACTCATAACTTTTTACTCATTAATTTAATTAAAATGCAGTTTTTTTACCAACATTTCATGATTTATGCAATCAGTTGCTTTAAAAAGGTCTCCAAAAATGAAATCTGGCTCTGTTTCAATCTGTGGCGTAAGTTGTAAACAACATCCTCAGTTGATAAAGATTTATTAAGTATTTTCAATGATGACCTATTCTTCATCTTCAGATGAGGACATTGACTTTGGAGATAACAATTTTTATCAGGGAGAAACACGGTGTGTGCAATCTGCCAATTGAAAAAAAGCTCTGTAGAGCAATTAGACAGCAGTGCACTTTGTTATCCGAAAGCTCCATTAATGTGAAACTAATATTGTGTTATATATTTAAAAAGAAAGATGATGAGACTTACCAAACAAAAGCGCTGGCAGGTCGATAGACACACAAACAAACACAAACATACACACAAAATTCTAGCTTTCGCAACCAACGGTTGCCTCGTCAGGAAAGAGGGAAGGAGAAGGAAAGACAAAAGGATATGGGTTTTAAGGGAGAGGGTAAGGAGTCATTCCAATCCCGGGAGCGGAGAGACTTACCTTAGGGGGAAAAAAGGACAGGTATACACTTGCACACACACACATATCCATCCACACATACACAGACACAAGCAGACATTTGTAAAGGCCACGAATACCTAGGCTGTAGGGAAGAGTTTGGCAAACGCATCTGCTCCAGTGATGAATCCCTCAACAATTACACCAATAAATGACCAGTGCTTTCCTCTCCCGCAACTATCCTGCAGACCTTGTCCACAAACAGATCTCCCGAGCAATACATTCCTCCCCCGTCCACACAGAAGCATCCCCCTTGTCACCCAATATTATCCTGGCCTCGAAAACATCAACAAATTACTCCGCCAGGGATATGACTTTCTCAAGTCAACCCCTGAAATGAGATCATCCCTTGACAAAATTCTCCCCACACCACCCAGAGTTGCCTTTCGTCGCCTCCCTAACCTCCGTAACATCCTTGTTAAACCCTACAATATTCCCAGACCACCTTCTCTACCCAGCGGTTCCTACCCCTGTAACCGACCCCGCTGCAAAACCTGCCCCATGCATCCCCCCACAACCACCTACTCCAGCCCCGCTACTGGTAAAACATACACAATTCAAGGCAGGGCCACATGTGAAACTACACATGTCATTTATCAACTGACATGCCTGCACTGCACAGCCTTTTACATCGGCATGACAACAACTAAACTGGCTGAGCGCATGACCGGACACAGACGAACTGTCCGCCTAGGAGATGCCCAATACCCAGTAGCGGAGCATGCCCTCCAGCATAATTCTAGGGACCTAGGAACCTGCTACACCGTATGTGCCATTTGGCCTCTCCCACCCAACACCAGTCCCTCTGAACTGCGGAGATGGGAACTTGCACTCCAACACATCCTTTCATCCCGCCATCCCCCTGGACTGAACCTACGTTAAACAACCTCACTCCCATTTACTCTTCAGTCTTCTCCTCTTTCCCTTTCCTCTTTAGCCATTCACGCATCTTTTCATCCTACATAGTTGTGTTTATCTTTATACTACATACCTCTTTACTTCTGTATGCATCCTCTTTGGTTTGAAGCTGGCACAGTACTGACAGTAGAATATCTTTGGCTTCCCTCTGACAACCATGCCTCCATCCTTGCTACCATCCCTATTTTCCTTTCCCTGTTGCTTCATAGCCTGGGCTGTGAGTAACTGAATCTCCTTTCCCTTCTTCCCTTTCTTTCCCCTCTCTCCTCCCTGATGAAGGAACATCTGTTCCGAAAGCTAGGAATGTAATTTTCGGTTCTGTTTTATGTGTATCTATCGGCTGTACTGAGCTGAGGTAAGTACTGGCCAGCCCCTCTATCTCTTTGTTAGTATTTGTTTCACATCTTTATATGAGATTTTCCATTAATTATTAATATTGTGTTATGTCATACTAGATAGTAATATGTCTTTGTTAATGCTAATTGCATTTCATTTCGGTTATATTTGGGCAGGATGCACATGTACAGTTGTATGGTCCTTTATATCATATCTGCAAAGTGATTATCATTTAATAGTTCCTTCTCCTTTCAAAGAAAATGTTCTTAGAATTTGAAGTTAATGGCTGAATGTTGATAATCTACTTTTACTTTGTCAGGTTGCACGCTTAACACATGCTGTTTCAGTCTTCACAGAAGGTATTCTAAAAATGAAAAGTACGTTAGTTGGTATTATCCGTGTGGATCCAAAACAGTTACTGGAAGATGGCATTCGCAAAGAACTTGTTAAACAAATAGCTACTGCACTCAACACATTACTGGTTTTCAACCAGAAAAGTAAGGTTAGTGTAAACAGATTCTATGAATTCTGTTACAATAAGATCTAAATTTTTATAATGCTGTTGACATCTTGTTCCCCATCAGATAAACTAGTATTTTTCGAATTTCTGGTAGATGTGTGAAAATCTTTTCAGTACCTCTTGTTACCTAACATTAATTGTAACTGGATCGATAATTTCATAGGCAAAACACAGCATATTATCCTGTATAGACGCTAGAGTAATGCTGTACTTGGTATGAGCCAGAGAGGAGCTATAGGACAATTATTGTTCATGCTATACATTAATGATTTGATAGATACTAAATATCAGTCTCACTATGGTAATGGAAAGTCCTTGTAGAATGTAAATAGAAATAACTTAGGAGTAAAAGTAACAACTTGCTGCACAGTAGAGCTGTTGAATCAGCAGAAGGCAAATAAACAAGACTGATAACTTTGCTAGCCTTCAGCTGAATCTGTTTTTTGAGCTAGACTACACTTACACACACATACATACGCCCATCAGCCTGTGCGAAAATAAGTTCTTAGGCTGGAGGAATACAATGTAATAACTTTCTTGAAGCATAAATGTTATGTAGCCTTTGACTACTACATTAATGGCTCCTAACCTTAGTTAGTAATTCATGTCACACAATTGATACTAACGATGTGCCAAGATATAACATGGAACAGTCTCATGGTTGTAGGTGAAGCAAATTGTAGGCAACAATTCCTTAGTAGGATAATGTGTGTCACCAATTTTTCTATGAAAAAGATTGCATGCAAAACATTTGTATGGCCCATAGGTGGGAATACTGTTCAAGTGTAGGGGTACTGGTATCTAGTTTATGCAAAGAAGGGCAGTACAAATCATCAAAAACATATTAGACTGATAGGAGAATGTCACAGAAACAGTAAAAAAATCTTGACTGGCAGACACACAATGAAAGACACTGTACATCTCACACGAACTGATTCAAAGCTCAAAAATCTTATCTTCAGATCAGAAAGTATTAATATACCTTGGTCCCCTAAGTATTGATCCTGTAGAGGCCATGGAGATAAAACTAGGAAAATAACAGCTCAGTCAGAAACTCGACAAGCAGTCATTCTTCCCATGCTACACCTGTTGTTTCTCCACTATACTCACTTCATGTCCCACTAAAACTTGGTGTGTAATTTTTGTAATTGCTACAGTATTGTATTCTACTCACCTTCATAGTTGTACAGGGTGATTATAATTAAAGTTAAATTTTCAAAACACTGTAGAAATAACACCACTTGTCAGATGGATGTCAAATTGCAACGGAATATTATCGGAGAAGGGGGAAAATGTATGGCAGAAGAAGAAAAAATAGTGTGAAAATTGTTCAATAGATGGCATTGTATGTTTTAGAATACGTAAATGTAAACGCCTGTCATGTGCACGACCCATTGAAGTTGGTATAAACATGCTGGGTACAAGGCTTTTCCTCCTTTAGCGTCTACGACGTTCACCATGATGTTGCAATTGAGGATTGTGATCTGCTTGTAAAGCTGTATTACAAGAATGATGACTGTGCACAAGTCACACTGCAGAAGTTCTGGACACTGAAGGGTCTGAAAAAAGGTGTTGGTCCGATGACTGCCGTGGGTCTGGAGAAAATGATTCAGAAATTCGAAAAGATGGGTTCTTTTCATGTGCAACCTGGTAGAGGGAGGAAACGAATTGATTCAACATCACTGGAGGCAGAGGCCACAGCAGTGCAGGAGGAGGACGAAGTGGTGGTGTGCAAATGTGTAGTGCACGGAGAATTGCCCGAACATTGGACATACCCATGAGCATGGTGCATAAAATCCTATGAAACATCCTTCTTTGCTATCCATTCAAAATTATCCATGTGCATGAGTTGCTTCCTGTTGACATGATTTCTTATATCCATGGAAGTGGAAAATGATTAGCTTGGAAGATTTTGTGGACAGACAAAGCCAACCTCCATCTGACAGGTTATGTCAGTATACAGAATTGTCAAATATAGGCAATGGAAAAATCCACACGCAAATCAACCAGTACCACTTCATCCTGAAAAGTTCATTGTGTGGTGCGGGTTTATGGTATCATTTATCATAGGGCCATTTTTTTTGAAGCGACACATGCTTCCAGTCCTGTTACCTATAACGTCACTGGTAAGTGCTAGGAGTGTCTTTTGTGCAACTGCATCATTCCAGCTCTCCAGCAGCGTGGATGTGTGGATGGGTTCATTTTTATGCAAGACAGTGCACCTCTGCATGTTGCAAATCCAGTTACGCAGCTGCTGAAGTGCCATTTTGGAAATGCTAGAATTACCAGCTGCCATTCCATACAACCTGACTGCCCCGTTCACCGGATCTTAATCTGTGTGACTTATGGCTGTGGGGCTATTGGAAAGATGTTGTGTTCAGTGTTCCGATTGCATTGAAGGCAGGCATTGCATAACACATTCTGAACGTGTCCCCGGAAACACTTCTATGAGTTGTGGAACATGCTGTTCCTCAGTTTTAACCTGTTGCAGAAAATGGCAGAAAACGGTGGACAGCGTATTGAACATGTTTTACGCCAGTCAAACAGAAATTAATAATCCGATTTGATTTTTATTAATGCTATTTATGCGGTTTTTGGCCACAGGACAATTAAAAACTTATTTTTCCCATCCATTGTGACATGACCTTGCCGTGGTGGATGGGCTTACGTAACTAACAGTATCACACCTGTACACCCATGCACACTGAGTAGTACAGTTTGTTTAATGTCAGATGCACACCATAGGCATTGTTGTATAATTCATTTGTCATTTGTAGTCAACTACTATTAAATTATGATGCTTACAGTGCCATCTATTGCTGCATTTTGTAATTATTTATTTTTCTTCTGCTATACGTTTTTCCTCTTTTCTGATAATATTCCATTGCAATTTGACATCATTCTGACCAGTGGTGTTATTTCCACAGTGGTTTGAAAGTTTAATTTTTATTGTAATCACCCTGTACAATAGTTGTGTTCCAGCATTGCGAAAGCAGGGCCTGTGTCTTTAATGCTTAACACTTTGGGTGGGGGTCTCATGGGTAGCAGTAATTACCTGGGGACTGACTAAAATTTGTGATTTTTTTGGAGGTTATAACTTGTGTGTTGAATTCTGTAGTTGGAAATTGAAAGCATTTTTAAGTTTATTCGACTACCTACTTTAAACATGCTTATTTTGGTATGGCTGGGATTAAATTAAACTCCAATTTAATAGTATTTGCTACAGAAAAAAAAATGAAAAGGAGTTCTACTGTTACACTATTTTCAGATGACTTATAATGTGAACCTTCATTAAATACTTCATTTTCATGTTCTGGAGACTTGTGAGGGACTTAGCAAACTATTTGCTCGAAACATTTCTCCTCTTCACTGCACTTTTTGAACACAAAATCAACACAAAAATGCACAAAAGCATGAAACAAAGAGAAGTTGATTGTCAGTTAATGCCTACAAAGCAAGGGACAACAATAAAGACTTCAAAAATAACAATTATTTTCTCCAGTGATGCTGCTACCATCATTAGCCATCACAGCAGAAACAATGAGATCTGCATACCTCACAGAAATTTGTGGGAGTCATAAATATGTGTTCGAGAACATGGAAAATGATAGTAATGATATGACGTAAATTATTTCCGCTGCACATTCCAATTCCTACAATAGCCATAGTACTATGTCTGTTGCACGCTAAGTGTTAAATTCAAGATAATGAAAAGGATTGTTGCTACGCACCATATACAAGGCCTTTATCAAAAACAGGCAGCATACACACATGCACTTGTGCGCGCGCGCACACCCACACACACACACACACACACACACACACACACACACACACACACACACACACACACACAACCTACACTCACATGACCACAATCTCTGGCGGCCGGAGCCAGACTTGAAGCAGCAACACATTGTGGGAGAGGCAACTTGGTGGGGGTAAGGGGGGGGGGTGCCTGGGGCAGGGAGGGGAAGGGATACAGGTTAGGGTTGGGAGATACTAAAGTCCTGCTGGGAGCATGCAGGTACAAGGTGGAGAGTAGGACAGCTAGTTGCAGTTGGGAGGTTAGACGGATGGTGGGGGAGAGAGGGGGAGGTAGTGGAAATACAAAAAAGTAAAAAGACTGGGTATGTTGGTGGAATGACGGCTGTGTAGTGCTGGAATGGGAACAGGGAAGGGCTAGATGGGTAAGGACAATGACTAATCGAAGTTGAAGCGAAGAGGGTTATGGGAACACAGGATACATTGCAGGGAAATTTTCCACCTGTGCAATTCAGAAAAGCTAGTGATGGTCTGAAGGATCCAGATGGCACAGTCTGTGAAGCAGTCATTGAAATGAAAGACAACATCGCAGGGGGCATGCTCAGTAACAGGGTGGTCCAGTTGTTTCCCGGCCACAGTTTGTTGGTGGTCATTTATGTGGACAGACAGCTTATTGGTTAACATGTCCATGTAGAAATCAGCACAGTGGTTTGAGCTTGGCTTGTAGGTCACTTAACTGGTTTCACAGGTAGCCATGTCTTTTATGGGATAGGTGAAGTTTGTGACTGGACTGGAGTAGGTGGTGGTCTATTACAGGTAAGTGAGCCGTGAGGCAACGGGTTGGGGGGTAGGGGTTTTGTAAGGATGGATGAGGATAATGTGTAGATTTGGTGGGTGATGGAATATCACTGTGGAAGGAGTGGGAAGGATAATGGGTGGTAACCTCCTGGCCTCAACCTCCGTCAGTCATTGGACTTACCCATCTAGCCCCTTCCCTGTTCCCATTCCAGCACTACACAACCCTCATTCCACGAACACACCCAGTCTTTTTACTTCTCTCCTTTTCTGCTCCCCTGCCCCCACTCTAACCTCCCAACTGCAGCTAGCTGCCCTACTCTCCACCCCACCCTTGCACACTTCCAGCTGCACTTTACTGTCCCCCCAGCCCCACCCTGTGTCCCTACCCCTCTCCTGTCCAGCCTCCTCTTTTCCACCCCATTGCCTCTCTCATAATGTGCTGCTGCTCACAGTCTGGCTCCAGCTGCCAGAGACTGTGGTCAAATGTGTGTGTGTGTGTGTGTGTGTGTGTGTGTGTGTGTGTGTGTGTGTGTGTGCGCGCGCGCTGTCTGCTTTTGACAAAGGCCTTGTTGGCTAAAAGCTAACTTTCCAATAGTCTTTTTGTTGTGCCTTTCTGCGACTCAGCGTGTCTGCTATATGTTGAGTAGCAACTATTCTTTTCATTATATTGTTACACTCCATCCTGGATTATCCACTGTTTAAGTGTTAAAGTCATTACATGATATGCAGATGCACATTTAAAATTTGAGATGTGACAGTATCTTGAATTGACAAGTGTAATTCCCACTCCTAATTCCTTATTGTCGTGTGAAAAGACATTGCTGCAGACATGCAGTGTCACCAAATACTACTACTACTACTACTACTACTACTACTACTAATAATAATAATAATAATAGTAATAACAATAATAATAATAGCACTTGAATCACATTTAGAGCTGCTACATGTCTCCTTAACAGATAAAGTGATGTTCACCACATTACAGAATAGAAGTGAAATATTTTGTGACAAGTATCCAAATGCTTTCATGTATAGCAAAGAATTTGGGGTGTTGCAGTTAGATAACAAGAATGTGCACCTCCAGCTGTGCAATTGTGTGGGATGAGGTGGCATTGGAATGTAGTTAACCTTGATACTTCTGGAACTACCAAACATCCTTTCATCTTTGTCTGCTTTGCTTTACTTTTGAGCCTTAGCTTTAGAGGAGCTGTAGAGGACATTGTTGAGTAATTGTGCAATGATAATGGTTGACTTAGAAAAATGGCACCACATTAACTTCAATAGTGTGCGTACTGCACTGTGAATTAAAAAAAAAAGGATATATACAGGATTTTTGAGCGTCTGTAAAAAGCCAGGAGAACCTGGGAATTTGATTTTTAAGTATTAATTTTATATATTTTAACAATGTAGGAAAACATACATTGCTTCTTACTGTAAAGAAGACACGTTAAGTTGCGGACAGGCACAATTAAAAGACTCTTACGTGAAGCTTTTGTGCCACAGCCTTCATCAGCAAAAGGGAACCAGAGAAACACACACCATTCATAGACACAAACAAGCTCAGGTCAGAATGCCAATGGAAATCTGGCCTGAGCTGCTGGAGTTGGCGGTCATGTGTGTGTGAGGTTTGCTTGCTTGTTTATATGAATGGTGTGTGTTCTGTATTTGCTGATGAAAGCTGTGGCTTCTTTGTGTAACTGTCTTTTAGTTGTGCCTGTCATTAATTTAACATGTCTTCTTTATGGTAAGTAACAATCTATCTTTTCCTACATTGTTGATATTCCTATGTGGAGTTTCCATTGTTTTATATATTGTATATTAATGTGTAGGACTTTATTATTTTGAAGAGGAAATAAATTTATTATGTAGGCAATGCTTTATGACGTCACTTCTACAAACACAGTGCAACACAACCGATTAATTTTACTTTTTTGCTTAATGTTCTTCATTTTTGGTAAACTTCGATTATCAGACTGGTGATAGCTCCTGCTGCAGTATGCAGTACAAAAGCTATGTGCACTTAACATAAACATAGTATGTTAAACATGCATAAACACCAGGTCAAGTTCTCCAGTATTATAAAACAGCAGGATTACAGCACAAGATCATGTCACAACAAACAGCATCGGGTTGGGGGACTTAACTTCATAATTGCAAATGGTAACATTTTTTGTTATTTGCCACTGCGTGTAGTCCATAGTCTTCTTTTTTTTGCAGCTGGACTTAGTTGATTGATAGCTGTTTACTGTAAAAAAGGTAACTCATAGAATATTGTTTGAGTTTAAACAAAATTTAGGGTTAAGTGTATTGTTAATTATGTTACAAAAATTGTGTTGTAGTCTGCAAAATTAATGTTAGGAAATTTAATAGCCTTTAATTTCTCATTGCCTTATGTATTGATTTTTAAGAATGTTTTAATGCAAATTAAAATGCTCACATGATAATAATAGACATGCAGGGAGAAATCATTAAATTAATTTTTTTAAAGCTGATACACAGTGTAGGAATGCTTTATGCATTTAAAACAAGAGAGTTTTTTTGCATGGAAAGATGAAAAAAAAATCCAATTATTTTGAACTGTTTAAAATAAATAAAATACTATATTTAAACAATTAGGTGCCTTCACACTGGCAACAAACACCAATAAACTGAGTTTGCTGTATATTATACACTTTCTAAAATTATAGATATAATCCACTTTATGAGTTGGAGTATCCTTGGGTTCGAGCTGATCCAAAATCTGAAACCTCCGTATATTGTAGACGGTGCCATAAAAGTACAGATGTAGGATTGATGGGAGGAACCGCCATCCGGAGTGATACTAAATCAAATCAGCACAAGCAGTATCTTGATGTTGTTGTTGTTGTTGTTGTTGTTGTGGTCTTCAGTCCTGAGACCGGTTTGATGCAGCTCTCCATGCTGCTCTATCCTGTGCAAATTTCTTCATCTCCCAGTACTTACTGCAACCTATGTCCTTCTGAATCTGCTTAGTGTATTCATCTCTTGGTCTCCCTCTATGATTTTTACCCTCCACACTGCCCTCCAATGCTAAATTTGTGATCCCTTGTTGCCTCAGAACATGCCCTTCCAACCGGTCCCTTCTTGTCGAGTTGTGTCACAAACTCCTCTTTTCCCCAATTCTATTCAATACCTCCTCATTAGTTATGTGATCTACCCATCTAATCTTCAGCATTCTTCTGTAGCACCACATTTCGAAAGCTTCTATTCTCTTCTTGTCCAAACTATTTATCGTCATCTTGATACTATAGCAAAAAATGTGAAATTAAGCTATTTTTCCAATAGTCTTCCTTAAAACAGGAGAGCATTGCAGAAAATAGTGTTATTGGTGAGATATTTTAGAAAACATAATTTTTATTGAATTTATCCAACAAGCGTGTACAAGGTACATGTTCCAAAATATATATTTTTCCTAGAAGGCAGAGAATCGTTAGTGACAGCACAGGTATCCAACTCTCAACAAGGAAGCACGTCTGAAGCACCGGCACCAGCCATAATCTCAGGAAGTGGACTCAGAAATTTGTAAGCAGAAATAGTGTGGTGTTTGACTGCAGTTGAAAGACATTTCTATTTTCTAAATGCAGCAGACACTGCTGCAAATTTGAAAGCTGTGTTCCCTTATAGGGAATTTGCAACAAAAACACAATTAAAAAAGGACAAATTAGTACAAGGGTGGTTTGAAAAGTTCTCAGAATCACCACGTGAGGGCAGCACTAGCGCAACGAGTTGTTTACAATATTCATTGGACTGTTGCTTGTAAATACGTGCCACATCAGTGCTCTTGGAGGAGAGCTGTGGTGGTGAAATGGCTCTGTTGTTCCTGTGTAGTGATTTGCGAAGATGGAAAAAATCGAGATTCAAGCAGTGATTAAGTATTTCGTAAAGAAAGATATGAGAGCAAAGGACATTCATGCCAATTTCCAGAATACACTGGCGGACTTTGCTCCTTCATATTCAACTGTTGCCAAGTTGACATATGAATTTAAATTTGGTCGGAAGAGCTTAGATGATGATCCACCTTGTGGTCGGCCAAGATATGTTACTACTCAAGAAATCATTGCAAAAGTGCCCAAAATGGGTATGGAGGGTCGCCAATTGAAACTGCATGAAATTGCTCATTTTTGCCAGATGTCATTTGAAAGGGTATATCACATTTTAACTGAAGAATTAGAAATGAAAAAATTATCTGCAAGATGGGCGCCCTCACACATGTGCTGTCGCCGTGGCAAAATTACATGAACTATGGTATGAATTGTTGCCACACCTGTCTTACTCACCCGATATGGCTCCGTCAGACTTCCATCTCTTGCCAAAACTGAAAATTTTTCTTGGTGGACGAAGAATCACTTCAAACAAAGAATTGATAGCTGGAGTTGACAACTATTTTGCAGGCCTGGAGGAAACTCATTTTCAGGATGGAGTCAAGGCACTGGAACATTGTTGGACCAAGTGCATTAATCTACAAGGAGTCTACATTGAAAAATAAATGAAGTTTCAGTGAATTTTTTCCTATTCCGTTCCGAGAACTTTTCAAACCAACCTCATATATACCATGTACACTGAAGAGCCAAAGAAACTGGTACACCTGCCTAATATCGCATAGGTCCCCCACGAGCTCACAGAAGTGCCACAACAAAACATGCTATGGACTCGACTAATGTCTGAAGTAGTGCTGGAGGGAGCTGACACCATGACTCCTCCAGGACTGTCCATAAATCTGTAAGAGTATGAGGGAGTGCAGATCTCTTCTGAACAGCATGTTGTAAGGCATCTCAGATATGCTCAATGATGTTCATGTCTGTGGAGTTTAGTGGCCATTGGAAGTGTTTAAACTTAGAAGAGTGTTCCTGGAGCCACTCTGTAGCAATTCTGGACGTGGGGGGTGTCACATTGTCCTACTGGAATTGCCCAAGTCTGTCGGAATGCACAATGGACATGAATGTATGCTGGTGATCAGACAGGATGCTTACATATGTGTCACCTGTCAGTCATAACTAGACTTACCACACCATTACAGAGCCTCCACCAGCTTGAATAATCCCCTGCTGACATGCAGGGTCCATGGATTCATGAGGTTGTCTCGATAACCCTACACGTCCATCTGCTCGATACAATTTGAAACGGGACTCGTCCAACCAGGCAGCATGTTTGTCATCAACAGTCTGATGTTGGTGTTGAAGGACCCAGGCGAGGCATGAAGCTTTGTGTCATGCAGTCATCAAGGGTACACGAGTGGACCTTCAGCTCCAAAAGCCCATATTGATGATGTTTCGTTAAATTGTTCACACACTAACACTTGTTGATGGACCAGCATTGAAATCTGCAGTAATTTGCAGAAGGGTTGCAATTCTGTCACATTGAACAATTCTCTTCAGTTGTTGTTGTTCCCGTTCTTGCAGGATCTTTTTTCAGCTGCAGAGATGTAGATTTGATGTTTTGCTGGATTCCTGATATTCACAGTACACTCATGAAATTGCCGTATGGGAAAATCCCACTTCATCACTACCTTGGAGATGCTGTGTCTCATTGCTTGTGCGCTGATTATAATACCGTGTTCAAACTCACTGAAATCTTGATAGCATGCCATTGTAGCAGCAGTACCTGATCTAACAACTGCGCCAGACACTTGTTATCTTATATAGGCATTGCCGACCTCAGCTTTGTATTTTGGCTGTTTATTTATATCTGTATTTGAATGCACATGCCTGTACCAATTTCTTTGGTTCTTCGGTGTAGTACACGGTGTATCTCCATATTTTCAAAACATATTTTCAACAGATCTTGAAAAATGTTCTTTTATAGTTATTGGGTAGTGATGAAAGCTTAAAAAAGGTGTCCCAATGGCGACAAAGGGACATTCTAGTACAATATTGTGATGAGAAGCTTGGGCATGTACTGACAAAATATTATTCTTCAGTCTTTCTCAGCAGCACTAAAGCAAGTGATCAGGAAAAAAAAAATCAGGAGAAGTTGACTTGAGAAAAAACAATTATTCAGTTGTCTATGAATGGTCCAATAGTGAATTATTAGTGCTACTCTCCTTTGACATATGTAGTTCTGGCTTGCATGTGGTACATCCTGCTTTTAAAGATGGCATGATAGCTACACAGTGGAAAATAATGGAATTTTTTATTAGTTTATATTTTCTTTGCAAAGATTCACCGTCTAGCAGTGGATTGAAAAGGTGAGGGTAGCCATGAGAGCAAATATTGTGCTAGGTTCCTTGAAAAACCCTCTGAACAAAATAATCATAATTTCAAAGTTGTCTCAAACACTCTGAAATATAAACTTCTCCCAGCAAAGGTATCATTTTTTATTACTGCTTGAACATTAGTTGAACTGTTTTTGAAAAACTTTTAGACAGAGAAGCCAGTGGCACCTCTCCTTTACCGAGAACTTGCATATCTAGTAACTTCTGCAATGGTCAGAATTGTAAAGAAACGTGTTAGAGCATAAAACTTCATTATCAAAAAGTGATCTTGCATCACATCAATGTATTTTAATTGCCAAAGAAGTTGGCTTAGGTTTTTAAACTAATCATGCTTTGAAAGCAAGAATTTGCCAGGACTACAATGTTGCATGTTCAATATGAGTGTTATGAGGTGTATTTGGCCACCCTTAAAAAATGGTGGATAGATATCCTCTTTCTTTTGAGTTGACAACAGCTATCTCCTGTCGTGATCCACGTATTATAGCAGAACAGCCTGCAATAGCGGAGCAGTGACTTCTGTCTTGTTTAGATATGTTAAGCACCCAGAAGCAGTGGTTCTTGGGAGCAAAAGCAGACAAAATAAAGCAAAAGCACAAGGATATCGTATCTGCAATTTGCTTGGTGCAGCTGAAGCAATACAGAAATTCAATTGGACACACAGACTCGGGATAAATTCTGGTTTTCTTTCTTTGCAGTCTCGCAAAAGCCTTGTTCAGTATCCCTTTTGTTTGTGAAGATGGTACTTATTCTTTCTCGTGAAAATATTGCTCTTGAAAAAGTGTTCTCTGTTAATTCAGACTGCTTACTAGAGAATCAGCATGAGGAAAGTCTTGGTGCTTTGTGGGTTGTTCACGATGCTGTACAGAATGTTGGTGGTGCGCCTAGTGTTTCAGTTTCTTAAGATCCTAATTCACACTACACAAGATGCTCATTCAAAATATGTGGAATTTTTTAAGAAGAAGAAAGAACAGAGAAACAAGACAGTTGTGCAAGAAAGGCAAAAATGGCTACCGTATTTACTTGAATCTAAGCCGCACTTTTTTTCCGGTTTTTGTAATCCAAAAAACCGCCTGCGGCTTAGAATCGAGTGCAAAACAAGCAGAAATTCTGAAAAATGTTGGTAGGTGCCACCACAACTAATTTCTGCCGTCGAATATATGTAGCGCTACACAGGCATGCTTTGTAGGCACAAAGATACATACTGGGGCCAAAATCTCTGCGTCAGTAAATAAATTTAAAAAAAGATGGAAGACGAAGTTTTTTTTTCTCCGCCCCGAGTTTCAACCCTACATTTTCATACATTATCCAACGAAGTAAATGCAAATTCCGTATTGTTCATCTTCGAATGTAGCAGAATTCCAATGTACTACGAAAATCCGACTGGCAAGACTGTTTGGGATGTTTGTCAATATGGTCAACTCTACGTTCTGAATTTTTTCCTACCTGTGAGAAGAGATAGTTGCTAATAGGAACCTGATGAAATGTGAATCACATACAGTATTCTCTTCGCCGTAAGAATAACACGAGCATAAACATTTTGCCATGTATTCTCTCGTGTTTGCTGCTATCTCATTTAAATCCTGTCTGCCTAATAAACTACAAAACTAGAGTGAGACAACAGCAAATGCGGAACAATATACGTATCGTGTCATGTTTATATTCGTATTATACTTATGCCTAATAGTGATACGGTCAGAAATGAAGCACGGCAACTGACTAGATTTTTAAATCTAAGATGACTCTAATGTCTGTGCAGAATTTGATGTACTAAAGAAGCGGCCGCAAAGATTTTCAAACGGAGAAAAATTTTCGCCTAACTCTCGTTCAGAACATGTTCTATCATACGCAGTCTATTATTTGGTTCTTGTTGATCATTATTAAAGAAAGCAGCAGTGTATATAACAACAAATAGCAGTCTCTTGCCGTTGTTTTGCTAATGAGACGATTCCTCTCTCTCTCTCTCTCTCTCTCTCTTTTGTAAGCGGCGGTAGCGCGCACAAAAGCAAGCCATGCCGCGAGCGGCGACAAGCCGTAAACACACACTATAAGAATGCGACAAACAATGCATGACACAGTACATTAATGCATTTTTAGCTTAGAGTGACGTAAACACCTATAACAAAGAAAACGGCACTTATCAAATCAAAGCAAAATAAGCAATCAATTCAAACCAGACGAAGCACGTGAAAAAGGAAGGGTACCCGTATAAATACGGATGGAGCGCCTGACGCATAGCAGGGGTTACCTGGTAAAGCTTAACTGCTAAGCTTATGACACGAACCAAACTACTGTAGGTGTATCATCATTCATTTGACCTAATTTGTGTCTCATATTACAATGGACCAGCTTTGTTTCGATTTGGAGGTGCGGCCTAAAACTTTTCTCTCCCCTTGAATTTCGAGTCTCAAATTTCAGGTGCAGCTTAGATTCGGGAATTTTTTTTTTTTTTTCCTTTATTTCAAGTCTCATTTTTTAGGTGCGGCTTACAGCCGAGTGCGGCTTAGATTCGAGTAAATATGGTACTTCAGAAGAAAAAAGAGCTAGAGATCAAAAACAAAATTTTTTACAAGAAGCAGCACCTAAAGCATCAGAAATAGATGTAGCAATTAAGGCTATGCCACAAATTTTTTATTTTATGTTTGTTTTCCAAAGCTACACTGGTATATGGTGGACATTTGTGTGAAAAACAATGAAGTCAGTGGACTAATTTAAAAATAACAACTAAACTAATGAAGAATTAAAAATTGCCATTACCTCAAAGAAAAGCTTATATGTTACATTAAAAGTATAATATTTATAAAACAGGAAGACTGTGTTGTTACTTTTATTAATATAATTCAGATAAAATTTGGATGGGAAATTAATAATTTTTTGAAATTGAAGAGATAAGACTGCCTAATTTAATCATGTTTTTAACAATATGTATGCAACTATTTTTGTTTTTATAATTATTTAGATATTATGTAACAATTTGGCTTATAAGAATATTTTGATTTGCCAGATTAGTTAACTTTTTGTAGCTGGATCCTGCAAGGATTTTGACGGGGGCAAAATTTTTATCAGTGTTACTTATATTTTGTTACTAAAATAAATTACAAAGTAGGATTTCTTTGTGGCTTGTGCACTCTGGTAATAACATGTAAGTAGCAATAACATGTAAGTAGCAAGCTCGAATGTGCATAAACACTTTTTCACCCTAACCTGGAAAAATCTTCTATAAGGTTCAGTGTGGCTCCAAATGTGTCTGGCAGTTGATAGGACTGAAAAATCCTCGATCGACTGACAAAATATACATCATCTTAAAAATTAGAATTAATCCATAAAAAACTTGGAACAAACGAGGCATTTGAAATTGGTTTGGAGTAGACAGCTTGTTGAAGTATTAATGAAATTAAAAAGTTTCCAGTGGAATGTATTCAAATGTTAAAGGAGGTGTTTGGCAGAAAACAGTTATCTGCAGGTCAGTAAGAGGTGAAAGATGATGAACACCCAAGTTGACCTGTGACTGCAGGAACTGAAGAAAACATTCAAAGAATTAACGAATTCTCTGCAAAGATTGGCACGTATACGATCATCAGCATAATAAACACTAACAGTGAGTCTGTAAGACAAATTTAACATGATGAATTCAACATAGCAAAAATTTATGCAAGAATAGTGCTGTCAAACAAAAAGGCAGTTTGAAGAACATATGCCTTAACATCATGGGACAACTCACACAACAACCTGACTTGCTCACAAGTGTCATCACAGCTGATGAAACATGAATTTTATAGGATGACCTAGAAAGACACTGGAAGAACCCCAGATCACTAAGAATCAAGGGTGTTCCATGTGACTGAATGGTTGCCTGGGAGTCAAACTATTACTCAGAAATACTACAAAGCAGTCATAACCCAGCTGTGGGAAAGGAAAGAGTAATGGAGAAAGGTTCACATGTGTGACAGAAAAACTCTTGGATTCTGCACCAGTACACCATTCCAACTCACTGTGCACTATCTATGTAGCAGTTTTTAACGGGGAAACACTTTCTTGTGCTCTAGCATTCTCCATATTCACCAGAACTTGACCCTCACCCCCACCCCACTCGGTGACTTGTTCCTGCTCCTAAAAGTGAAAAATGCATTGAAGGGAACACAATTTGTCTGTGGACCAGGTAAAAGCAAAAAGACAAGAATTATTGAACAAGTGCTACAGTTCTGCTTTGAATAATGGAATGTAATATGCAGCATTGTATAGACAAGAGAGGAGAATATGTTCTTTATTTTTAATAAATCATATTTCTATTGTTATTTGGTTGCTATATCTTGTAGGTTGGTACTGTGGTGCACTTGCGTATACATATGACAGATTTTAATTTGAAAATAAAAATTCAGTCCTACAGTTTGATTGAATTCTCCTTCTTACAAAGAATTTACTTTTCTATATGTCACCCTACTACATTGTGCTGGTTAAAGAAATATCACCAAGAGGTTGACAATGCTCTGTACTTTTAGGTGGTAGGACCTTTTTATGCAGTTTGTGATGTGCGCCCTTTATTTCTTCGTTGATTGTCCTCGGAGTCAACGTACTGCATTGCTACACTGGCTGAAAAATGGGGGTGGAAGTGAACAGGTGCACATTTGCATTTCACAGTTCTTTACTTTCACTGTTCACACCCCCCAGTAATACACAGTTATATGGCCAGAATAGGTTTCAAGCAAACATCAACATATTGCTACAATAGTTTCCTGTTGAAGATATGTGTGCAGTGAAAACCTAACCACACAGTTCTTGCCGCGTAATATGGTGTGTATTGAACAGACACTGTCATTGTTTCAGCACACAGCCTATTACACTTATTTCACAGTTAAGTGGATGCATTGTTGTTGATCTAACCAATACGGGTACCTTGTATGAAACTCGGCCATGGATTGACTGTCTCTGGACCAAAAATTGGGCCTTTATATATCATCACAATAATAGGCACTGAAACTACACTTTGTTTGATGTGTAAGTTACAGAAATTACAATTAAAACTTAACTCATTGAATTATCTGAATAAATCGAAAAATTGTGTCTTTTTAACAGTTTCTTCTACTCGTGAGTTAGGCTGAATTATTTGTTTCAATCATGAAATTAACATGTATAGTAATGCAAACAATATTTTGATAAAACTGGTAGTTACTTTGTAATTAATATTAAGAGCTATCTTTGCTAACATGTTTTCGAATTGAGCCAAACAAATACTTAAAGAATGCTATTAGTTGTTCCTCCAAATGTTTATAATTATTATAGAATTTATATTTGTTTATAAGTCAACTGTAGAATTTAAGTTACGAAACAATTACTGATTTCACCCTATAATGAAAGATATTAATTAGGAATAGCCAAAATAAATTAGAAAATCAATTACATACATAAAACTAAGCACAAAATTATATCTGGTGTTACATTCTTTGAAACGGAAGGCCAACCTTTCTCTTTTTATGGAAATGCAGATTAAACTAACTTATGTTAATGGTAATTAGTCAGACATGAAAAAAATGAATTTTAAGGAGGCAGATGGCAAAACAAGAGGGGAAGTAAAAATGTTCCTACTTGCTTCGTCACAAGTTCCCTTCGGATAGTGAATCCAGGAACAGTTATGGTTCTTTCAGTTACGGTTCCAGTATTTTACTTATCCACGATAGGAAAAAAGATGTTGAAATCTTACTGCTGTCACAGTAGTAACAATGTGTATTTGGAATTGATTTGTTTTGTTCCTATATTGTATGTGGCAAAAGTACAGCCTGCTTGCCAAAGCAGATGTTAAGTTTCTTCCTGAGGCATTCTATGTGGAAATAATAACCTAAGTATAAATGGGTATTAGCTAGGCAATGCTTTAAAAGCAGCTTCAGTTGTCTTTTTCTGCTCATTGGTAGTGTCCGATTTGATGTGAATTTGTACCAGAATCACATTTAGTCTGAATTAAATGCATCAGTTGTATTAGCATATACGGAAGCTGTAAATTCAGTATTTCGATCATGTGAGGTGGTGCAGCGGTTAGTACACTGGCCTCGTATCTGGAAGGATGGAGTTTCAAACCCCCATCCAGTTGTTAAGAGTTATGTTTTTTGTGGTTTCCCTCAGTCAGTTAAGGCAGACGTTGGGTTGGTTGTTTTGAAAAGAACACTGCTGATTTCCTTTTGAATACTTTTCCAAATTTGAAATCCTGCTCTATTTCTGATGTCCTTGTCATTCCTTCTAATACTTTCATTATACTGATACAGTAGTAACACTCCTCTAAGTAATGAACCCTGTAACCTGCATAATTTTATTTTATAGTGGTGTTTGAGTAGATCACACTAGAATGTAAAGACATTTGAGTTCAAAAATTTGCATCTGGTTCGAAGTACTAGTAGTGAATTGCTAGTAACATGTCACATACATTAAGAATTTGCTGTGCAAATGCTTACTAATTTCAGTATTTGTGTGTCCTATATTTACACCTCTTAAATGCCCTTACTACTTCTCTCATCTTTTTAAATGTTATTTTTTAATTTTGAGGCACTTAAGAGGGAGTTTATTTTTGTAAATTAACAGTAAATACATCAACCTGGTGGCCACTTACAACAATGACTGAAACATTGACTTTCAGAAACAGTTTGACGATGCTCTCAAGTATCTGGAAACACATTATTGAAAACTAACATAAATCCTGTACCTAATAAGTGCCGAGTAGAGCTGTTGCAGAACTTGTTCCAAAATACCCATGAAACAATTCTGGGTGTTCTGAACTCCCTTGTGCAACTTGGAAAGTCCTGTATCATCTAAGGATGGGTATATCCCGGTATAAAGGAAATTTGAAGAAAGGTGCTACGTTAGTACTTATGAATGCTGTGGATATTGCAACTTAAAGGTTGCAACAAATAACAAGGTTATTCAGGCTGGGTTTTTTCTGGACTAATTTTGAAATTTAAACACCTGAAAACCTTGGTGGACACAATTTCCATTACCACCACAGGACATTTATATTAATAGTAACAATGTAGGAAAAGGAAGAGTGCTACTTACCATAAAGAAGACATGTTAAGTTGTGGACAGGAACAATTAAATGACATGTGAAGCTTTCGGCCACAGCTTTCATCAGCAAAAGAGAAATGCACACCATTCATACACACAAGCAAGCACACTTCATGCACACATGACCACCATCTTCAGTCAACTCCAGAATGCATTCTGGCCAAGATGCTGAGTTGGCGGTCACAAGTGCATGAGGTGTGTTTGCTTGTGTGTATGAATGGTGTGTGTTCCTCTTTTGCTGATGAAGTCTGTGCCCAAAAGCTTTATGTAAGTGTCTTTTAATTACGTCTGTCTGCAACTTAATGTGTCTTCTTTACGGTAAGTAGCAATCTGTCTTTTCCTGAATTGTTGATATTCCTACCTGGAGTTTCCAGTGTTTTATATTATTAATAGTGTATTTTTAACAAGTCGACTGGTTATGTTAGGTTTGTTTTAATATTGTAAATTACAATTTTGCTTAATAATTGTATTGTTTCTATTTTATGGTGTCTTGGACAAGAACAAATGAATAAAAACCGCAGCTTGAGTGCCACAGGGCATTTTATCTCTCTCTCACACACACACACACACACACACACACACACACACACACACAAGTGTATACCCCAGAGGATAAAGTGCAAGTTAATGTAGGAACAGACCTATGCCTTGAACCAATCGGCTTAAGTACCTCCATGATAACACCAAGCAGGCAGAGTACATGCCATACCACTTGATAATATTAACACACATGGGTATAGCATGTTTGGGCTGTTATCTACAGCGACATCTACATAGTATGAATTATTTTGGAATTTGGAGGAGAAAGTTGGTGACTTAAAGTTTTGTAAAAAGATCTTGTTACAATAAAACCAATGATTGCCACACCAACTTACTAATCACATTCATGACACTCTCTCCCCTGTTTTGTGATAATACAAAATGAGCTGCCCTTTTCTGAACAAATTTGTTCATTATAGTCACATGCCCTACTTTTGTAAGCCAAGTTTTAGGGGTTGCAACAATGTGTAAAACACCACACACGACACCACTTGCTTTGTTTGTTTACCCTACAAAGTTCCATAACTATTGCTGTAATATATGTGAGAAAGTACCAGCATAGTTGTATCTTGAGAATGTCTTTGTTGTATCACACAACTAGTTTCGGCAGCACATTACTGCCATTCTCGGGCCCCACTCCTGCCAAAAGAGTATTTGATTTCCTTGGTGCGTTTACTGTGGAATCCGTGTTACTAGCACACATGGGCTAGCTTTCATCAGGGGTCTATACTCGACACCGTGTTGTCTCCAATGCACATTGATTATAGACTCCTGATGAAAGCTAGCCCATGTGTGCTAGTAACACGGATCTCACAGTAAATGCACCAAGAAAATCAAATACACTTTTGGCAGGGGTGGGGCCTGAGGATGGTGGTAATGTACTACCAAAACTAGTCATGTGAAAGAATAAAGAAATTCTCAAGATTTAGCTATGGTGGTAAATTTTCTCATATATGTCATGAGCTGAAGTCCCTCGTCCATGCAATAAGGTGGACATCCATATGTTGTTGTCAAGTAGTGTGTGAGCTTCCCTTTTCAGTGTTAATTGACAATAACTACACAAGTATTTTTTGAATCTGTAATAATGTGCAATCTCAAACAATCAGAAGACAGTTTCTGTGCACAAATATTAAAAAGTATTGAAGCAAATTTTCAGTTGGTAGTACAATATATTTTTAAGGAGCTTTCAGGATTCTGTCACTCAAAAGTACTAAGTCTCTCATTGACTCTTTTTGATGATGAAGAATAAATGTGTGTTGTTGTTAGTCACCTATTTGTGAGTACAAGTGCATAAATATAAAGCAAGATGTCAAAGTTTCATACATTGTGATACCATTTTTGCATAAACTCTAATTGCAAGAGACTTTTAGATATTTGTGTTAGGTAGTACTTGTATGTATACTAATATTTATACATGTAATTTTTTTTACAGACAAGTGAACTTATGACTAAACTAGAAAGTCTGGAAAAGATAATGGATGGATATCGTCGATCTTTTGAATACATTCAAGATTATGTTAACATATATGGGTTAAAAATATGGCATGAAGAAGTATCTCGGATAATAAGTTACAATGTGGAACAAGAGTGCAACAGCTTTTTGAGGAATAAAGTGCAAGACTGGCAAAGTGTGTATCAAAGCAGGACAATTCCTATTCCTCGTTTTCCTCCTGCTGATAACACATCTGTCAATTTTATAGGCAGGCTAGCAAGAGAACTTTTGCGTGTGACAGACCCTAAGTAAGTAGTTACAGAGAATTCGATAAATAATAACTCTGTTGATAATTATAATAATTATTTTTACTTCACTTTTGCTATTGATTTTTTTTCAGGTCTACAGTTTACATAGAACAGAAAACAGCATGGTATGACATGAAAACACACAATGAAATCATGAATATCAAAAGTTTTTCCAAAATAACACGTTCCGTAGGAACTGCGGGACTGACTGGATTAGACAGACTCTTCTCATTTATGATAGTTACAGAACTACAGGTACTGTTTACTGGAAGCCTATGAATACTATCTGCTGATGATCTGTGGCAATTAATTAATTAATTGTATTTATTGGATGGATGGCAAATCACAAAATATAATGCACATAACATTCGTCTTTTGATATTTGGTTTCTTTATTGTTTGATATTGTGTGGCTGAATGTGAGTGCTAAAGATGTAAAATATTTCACTAATGTATTTCCATTTTTCTTAGTGCAAGTTTCTGATTTAAAAAATAATTTGTTTGTATGGACCTACCCATGTGGGAAAGGTCCTTTCTTATATCTCAGAAAAGAGAGAAAGAAAGCTAAATTGTAAAACAGTTGAGAATAGGCTGTAACATGACTATGTAAGCAATATCCATGTTTCCAAAACACTCTGCTTAAGCAGTGGTTTGTCTAATTGATAGTCTCATTACATTTTAATTTAATTTTGATCACTGAATACAAAATAATGAATTAAGTCCATTTTCAACCATTAAACCTCTATTAAATTTAAATACTATGGCAAAAGAAGGAGTGTCATTATATAAGTCAGTTTCATAGCTAGTTTATTCAGTTATTCGTCTTAAGTAGTGAAAAAGTGTAACCCAGTATTTTGTAGTGCAAGGTCTGAAGGAGTCCTGTGTGTAATGAAGTGTAATAACAAGGTGGCATGTTGTAGAACACTCTTCCAGAGCAGTACTTCAATGAGATGAAGGCAGTGCATAGAAAAATGTGATGGGACACCCTTTATGGAGTAAGGTACTTAACCAAAGAGACTGTCCAGGTATGCCAAAGAGACTGTCCAGATATGGATGTGAAAAAGTGCATGCCTTAAAATTAGTATTTTGAAACATATTTCAATAAGAAACATGACCACAAGGTTTTAAATAGTCCATGCCTTAAAATTGTATTTTAAAACATATTTCCGTGAGAAAAAGTACCACAATGGTTCTGTTGCTTCTGCCATTAGCAGAGTTAGAGAAATTACAACCCAAAGGACAAGAAGAGCCTGTAACTAATGGTGCCACCCAGCCTGTGGGCTTCTTTGGGGACAGTGCTTGTATAGTGCATATTGAAGGTACTCTGCCATTTAGGAATCAACTGGATTTTGTGTTCTTTCGACACTGTGCAAGGTGTGATACTACAGGCTCACTTGTTGGCGGTTCAGTTCTATCACTGTTTCACTTTGTGTAACTCCCACAGTGCTTCTTCAGTGCAGGTGCTCAACTAAATGACGTAATGACTTTTTAAAGAACTCTTCTATGTTTGGTTGTTCTGTGTAACAATTGCAACATTGGTCTCTTATCAATCAGAACAACATAGTGACATTTCTCTTCAGCTTCTTTCAACTGTGTGTGGTTGTTGTCACTGTAGGCAGTGCCTCTTGTTCTCTGCCCACCAAAACACCACCAAGCTATGACACAAGAGCATAAGTGATCCCTTTACAACAGGTGGAGATGCTCAATTGGTGTCGCGCACTTGGTTACGTTCTGTGCTCGCACATCTTGCTTCAGCTCTGTGCACTGATCAAACTGGTGCATGTTCAAGAAAAATTCTCTACATGCTGTTGTTGTTGTGGTCTTCAGTCCTGAGACTGGTTTGATGCAGCTCTCCATGCTACTCTATCCTGTGCAAGCTTCTTCATCTCCCAGTACCTACTGCAACCTACATCCTTCTGAATCTGCTTAGTGTATTCATCTCTTGGTCTCCCCCTACGATTTTTACCCTCCACTCTGCCCTCCAATACTAAATTGGTGATCCCTTGATGCCTCAGAACATGTCCTACGAACCGATCCCTTCTTCTGGTCAAGTTGTGCCACAAACTTCTCTTCTCCCCAATCCTGTTCAATACTTCCTCATTAGTTATGTGATCTACCCATCTAATCTACAGCATTCTTCTGTAGCACCACATTTCGAAAGCTTCTATTCTCTTCTTGTCCAAACTATTTACCATCTAGGTTTCACTTCCATACATGGCTACACTCCATACAAATACTTTCAGAAATGACTTCCTCACACTTAAATCTATACTCGATGTTAACAAATTTCTCTTCTTCAGAAACACTTTCCTTGCCATTGCCAGTCTACATTTTATATCCTCTCTACTTCGACCATCATCAGTTATTTTGCTCCCCAAATAGCAAAACTCCTTCACTACTTTAAGTGTCTCATTTCCTAAACCAATTCCCTCAGCATCACCCGACTTAATTTGACTACATTCCATTATCCTCGTTTTGCTTTTGTTGATGTTCATCTTATATCCTCCCTTCAAGACACCATCCATTCCGTTCAACTGCTCTTCCAGGTCCTTTGCTGTCTCTGACAGAATTACAATGTCATCGGCGAACCTCAAAGTTTTTATTTCTTCTCCATGGACTTTAATACCTACTCCGAATTTTTCTTTTGTTTCCTTTACTGCTTGCTCAATATACAGCTTGAACAACATCGGGGAGAGGCTACAACCCTGTCTTACTCCCTTCCCAACCACTGCTTCCCTGTCATGTCCCTCGACTCTTATAACTGCCATCTGGTTTCTGTACAAATTGTAAATAGCCTTTTGCTCCCTATATTTTACCCCTGCCACCTTTAGAATTTGAAAGAGAGTATTCCAGTCAACATTGTCAAAAGCTTTAACTACTTAAAAATGTTTTTATGTGAATGTTTTTCTGCTGATTGTGAGGAAAAGGTGGAACAACCTGTTGCATCACAGATCCCCTCAGTAAGATGAAAGATGTCATGTAAAATAACTTACTTAACTGATTACAATCCTTTTATAACCTCCACCTTCTGATAAATTCTTAACACTACTAAAATTAATGCCTCGTAGGACTGAATTCAATTTCATTTCTCCACATAACAGAACACGTATGATTGTACATCTTAAGTCAGTCATTTTGGTTTGTCTTTCCTAAGCTTAATAACGATTTCATTTCCCTTTTGGTTATGTGTTTAGCATATGTTTATGCTTACTTAGCTAAAGGATTAAATGAGTTTTTACCAATTTTGTTTCCTTATCCTGTCTCGTTTTCTTAAACTACTATTGCCATCTAACTACTTAGTAACTACATTTTTAGATTTTCATAGAGAAAGAAAACCCATAAGAGAATTGTCATGTTTGACGAGGCTTGATCATTATTTCATTACATTTATTCAAAGGTAATCAGTTTTATGCTGCCATTAAATTATTGTATGTAACAGCACTATGTTCTCAAATTTATTGAGATAATCAAGGTGTAAGTCTCTATTTGCAATAAGCAGTTACATGCTGATAATTACAGTTCCCTACATTTGGAAGAACTGCACTTACATCATTCAGACAAGTACTGTGTACATGCATTGTCATCTTTGTGATGTGGGTGCCCCCATTCTTTATCATTATACGTAAAAGAAATGGTACAGGTCATTCCCATACCACCGCTATGTGTAGAAAAAAGAGATTGAGTAACAAGTCAGTCAGCAGTGGCAATTAGTCTTTTATTTGTCAGTCTGTAGTCAATGGTTGCTCACAGTATTTCATCACTGTGAAACATACGTATTTGATTATAAGTACCTTTGTACTTAACCACTGACAGTACGTACTTAACACCTTATATTAGTTAACCTCCCCTAAAGTAGATATATAAAACCCAACCGATATTCATAATAGGATAGGAAAGGTAGAAGATCCAGATATATAAAACCCAACCGATATTCATAGTAGGAAAGGAAAGGTTGAAAGTCTCATGTACAAAACATGCAAAATAACTGTTCTTTAATTGGACAGATAAAAAATCTACTTACCAAGTGGCTGCAGAACACACACGTAAAAGACGGTTGTAATTAGTCAGCTTTTGGAGCCAATGGCTCCTTCTGCAGGCAGAAGGGTTGAAGGGGAAGGAAGAGGGGTGAAGGTAAAGAACTGGAGATGTCTATGAAAAGGGGTAGATTTCGGGAAAATCACCCAGACCCGCGTGTCAGGGGAGACTCACCGTATGGGATGAGAAGGAAAGATTGATCCCATGTTGCATTTAGTAATTGGCATATAGTAACTACAACAGTCTATGCTCTTAAGGACCTAGATATCCTCTGATTTTGTTTTGAAACAAAAACAAAGAATCGATTTGACACGTATATACAACACTCCACAAACAGATCACTGCATAAAAACAATTTCGTCTTGGGGCTGTTACAGCTCCCCTAAGTAGTTGCTCTATTGGGGCACTGCATTGCTGACTCCGGCGTGTGGGCGAAGCGATGTCGTGATGAGCTGCTCTTTAGCTGACCAGCCACTGCAGTGCGAACCGGTGCTGCTCTGGCGTCACGTTGGTTGACTACCGCCGGTGCTGCCGGAAGTTGTGAAAGCCCTCATAATTTCAGAATCAGGTCTTCCATTTTGTCAATGTAATGTCTTTTAATTCACAAATTGAACATTTCCTCAACATGTAAAGATCTTTCACTGTTGGCCAGCTAGCTATCATCTTTACCCTGTCTCTTGTGACAGTTTGCACTTGGTTTTTACAGTCGTCTATATTGCTATTTCTTGAGGTTGGCAATGTAGTATTTTCTTTTGATACTTTTTAAAGATTATTCTTATTTTTGAAAAAGATCTCTTATTTCAGCACCTCTTACCTATGTCCTTCACTTGGGGTTAAAACCAATTCTGTCTCGGGTCTAAGCAAAATGAAGTATTTAAAAAAGGCTTCAGATAGTAGAACTGAACCAACAATTTGATGAGTAACCTGCCACCCTAGTACTCTTCATGATAACTTTTACCTTGATTATCTTCTTATATGCTCGCCTTTCTTGAATTTTGTTGGTGCAGTGGATGTGATATGCAGGGCTACCAACTCTTGCCATGTGACTTCTTTTTTGTCTGCAGAGGGTCAAAGGCTGTAAAAGATCTTTATAGTATTTACACTATTAAGTGACATAATGACATTTTAAAGAACTCTTTTGTACTTGGTTATTCTATGTAATAATTACAAATTGGGTGTACAGACGTCTTATTAATCTGAACAAGATATCCAAAGTGTATCACAGAACAGAAGAGAAGAGAATGACATTTCTCTTCAGCTTCTTTCAAATTTATTTGGCCATTTTCATTGTAGGCAGCACCTCTTAATCTTGGCTTCCAAACCACCACCAAGCTATGACACCAAAGCATATTATTACATATAGGTTTTTCAAAGTATTGCAGATAAAATTTGATATTAAAATAATGTCAGCTACAAGATTTTGTTGCATATGTTTTGAAATTTTGTACTGCTCAGTTAGTATGTCAGTGCAAATAACATATAGCAGACTTGCATATTATGCCTAGTATATGTTGTAACTGCATAGGAATATTATTTAACACAATACTATAATTAGAACTTTCTTGTTTCAGAATTTTGTTAATTCGCTGCAGAGAGGCATTCTAAAAGACAAAGGGTGGCTTGATGTGTTCAGTGTGGTGTCCAAAGGGTTGTCACCAAATACCGACACAGTCAGTAAGTAAAACACACAAATGACTACACGTTATTTATTGTAAAGAAATATTCTGTCTTTAATTATCTACAATTTTGAGCAAGTGTGCAGGTTTAGATGTTTTTTGTGTTTTAGATGTTTTTGTGAATGTTACATTTCCATATGTGCAACAGTTCATACAAAACGAGCAGGAAGGTGCTCCTATTGGAGCACAAAAAAGCTGAATATGCTCCTGTTTAGAAGAACCTAACTGAAAAGAGGAGTACCATCCACCTCATTCTACCTTCCTCAGATCCTTTAAAAAATTTCCCAAAAATTTTGGCATGCAAACATATTCACCGTATTTTTAGTGTGCATCTTATCTCTCATGCTCCCCTATCTGTAACTCACTCAGACCTATTAGTCCATCACTATAAGTCACTCATATTCATCCACTCACACATCCCCATTCTCTCTCACTCATTCGGCCCATCTCATTGTCATTATCTATTTGTGTTTCTGTAACTGTCACTGTCTCGTGTCTCACCACCACAGTCTCCTTCATTCTGACCCAGTACTACTTTCTCCTACAACTGTCACTGGTCACTGTCTCCCTCTTAATGCTACTGTCTAATTCATTCCTTCCCTCTGCTGCTGTCTCATCTCTTGCTCTCTCTGTCTCTTTTGCTCATTTTCATTGTCAAAGACAGTCTCTCGTTATCACTGGCTCTCAAGCACGTCTATTTTCTCCATCTCTTTGTTCATTTCCCACTGGCACTGTCTCCTTCAATGTTTTCCTAGCACTGTTCTGTCCCTGTCAACTATATTTCACTGCCTCTGTGCCCCCTTTTTCCTTTCACACCGCCGTTGTTTCTTTTGCTCTTTTTGTACCACAACCACTGCTTACTAGATTCTTACTTTTCTGTCTCTTTCCCAATATCACTGTCTTCTTCTCTCAGCATAAAAAGGTGCAAACATGTTCACATGCCAAAATTTTTGAGAAAATTTTTAAAGTTGCTGAGGGAGGTAGAACGAGGCAGGTGGTACCCCACTCTTCTGTCAGTCTTTTAAACAGGAGCGTATTTGCCTTCTCTGTGCTCTGATAGCAGCACTTTTTCACTGGTTCCCTTCTTTTGCCTGGTAAAGCAGGGGTATCACACGTGTGACTATAACTATATGGGTCAGTAACATTTTGGTAGATTATTTATTTGAAACTGAAATAACACGAAATTAATTTTACATCTCAAACTGGATTTTATGTGCGCACATAAATTTTGCATGTGCCTCAGTATTGCAACATGGGGTTCCCAGAACCAATCTGATGATAATAGACACACTTTACAGCATAATTTTGTGTGCTACTCCAGTTCATAAACTACGTTTTGCCACAATAGATTTTGTGTGCATATTTTACATGTACAGATAGGGTAACTTTGAACCTCTGTATTTCAGAAATGGATAAAGATATCAATAAAATTCTTGAGGTTGGTTTGTGATCATAACAATAAAAATATATTGTAAACATTTTAGCTGTTTGCTGCGCATAGCCGTCTTTCGGGTTCCCTAAGGAACCATCCACAAACTAATGTGCCTCCACGAGCCGTTAACTTTCACTCTAGACCACATAAAATACTAAAAGAACCAAATGATTTTCTCCATTTCCCTAAGCAGAAGGAAGTGCATGATATTCATACTTTGACCCTGTACTGTAGTATAGTGACACTAAAATGATCCTTCTCTTGGATATACAAATCGTCCCTAGCCCAACATTTGTCCCAAACACTTGACTCTACCTTTCTATCACCAATAGAACCCGAGGTATCAGCCCAGAAGAATCCTCTTTTTATGCATGGCGTTATGGAACACATTAGGTAGTCCATGCTGTTACATGTGTACCGATTTTCAGATTCCAGTTATTGTTAGGGTGAAGACGTGGGTGAAGGCAAGAGGCATGTTACTTTATCATTACTGTTAAATGTTTATATATTTCATTTTGAATGAAATATGGAAAATAAAATATTCCTTCGACACATTTGAACCGTTTTACCCTTCATAATATCTTGTTTGGCTTATGCTAAAGCTTTGTGGACATGTAGCCATGTAGCCATGTATTACTGCAATTGTGAAACATCAGTTTCTGTATTTCATTTTGAATTGCTATACTCATTAAAAAAGGAAAAAAAATGCAACTGTTTTCTTGAACTTTTGCACCAACTTCCCACACTAAGTCTTCAGTGAAGACAAATTTGTAGTTCATCATGAACATTAGTACACCCTTTTTGTTACCATTCCATCATTCATAGTGTTTTCTTCATAAATTACACTGTTCTGTTTAATCAGAACTTCACCAGTGCCAGTGTGTCTGTCACATTCCCATCCTTTGCACCAACTGCTTCTGCCTCCCACGTTCCAATCCTGTGTGCCCTCTGGCCAACAGCCAGCCGTCTCCAAGCCTCCTACACATTGTGTGTGTGTGTGTGTGTGTGTGTGTGTGTGTGTGTGTGTGTGTGTGTGTGTGTGTGTGTGTGCACGCTCGCGCGTGCTTGTGTGCACGGCCGTGTGCGCGTTCGCCGGAAAGCTATCAAAGTTTTTAATGTTGATTATGTGACTGTTAGTGACACAATCCTCTACTATTTGGCGAGTTCTTTGTTGCATTTACTCATAAGTTTTTTATGATCTGAACTTCACTAATTTTCACAACTTCTGTATATTTTTCACACAGAAAACAAGTAACTGCACACACTCAAATTTAGATGGATTTTCTATCAAGTGAAGCTTGTTTAAAACAAGCACAAGCAAATATGAACATGATTGAACGTTTTACATATGGTACCTGTGGGTACTTAATAGCTGCATGTGCAGAGTGCTGACTCCAGTGGCTGTATTTAAAAACTATACTTGGAAAATATACCTGGTAGTAATCTGAAGCACCTAGATTTGTGCCTGAACTATGTGAGTGAAACAGTGGAAAAGGACAGGTAATTGTAGGGTAAAACTGGAGAATGGCGTGACAATAAACATATTTGACAGCAAAAGATCATACTGAGCATTTAAAATTGTAAAAGTCTCCAAATGGCAAGTAAGTTGCTAAATGCTTTTGATGAGAAATACCTAAAATGTTGTAAGGAAGTTCATCACAAAAGGGTAGAGTGCGCTCACCAATTTGGCTCAAAGTATGTGAGTACAAGTTTTTAGAACATCTCATCTGAGTGGGCCATAGGAAAAAGTAAAATGTTCGAGTAGTGGGGTGTGAAGGATTTTTGAGCAACTATTGTCAAGTAAGTGTCGTGGTACAGTGGTCAAGCGCACTGACAGGAAATTCATCAGCTCAGATTCGATTCCAGCTGTCACGGCTTTTGTTGAACTATTGATTATAAAATTTAAACAGTTCAATTTATCTATGTGAAATTAATATACTGGATTCAATTTAGTATAGATTACTTTACTTTAATTAATTAATATATTTAAATGTTAATTTACATAATTTTGTGAAGGTTTAAATGAAAACAAAATTTCTGAAAATTCTATCCATAAATTATAAGCTTTTTATTTATTGTTAGAACTTACATTTTGTAGGATGACTAGCTTAGTGCCTGCCAGCTTCATTTCTGTAGACTGTATGACCAGCAGAGATTTCTTGTTTTTGTTTGTATTTAATCAAATTTTTATACTGTTTGCAAATTGGAACACCTTCTGAGCCTGGAACACCTTCTGAGCCTGGTCTTTTCCAAATATACTTCTGACCAAAAAGTGATTCTGATAGCTGTAGTCCAACGTTTTTGCATTCTTGTGGAGGTATTTCGATAGCAACTTCCATCCCCTGATCATGAAGTGAAATAGCAGTTTTCGTAAATTTAGCTTTAAAATTTTTTAATGTTGTGGAAATCAACCAATGGAAAATCCAGGATGAAATGTAACAATATTATGAGAAGAAAAGTTGCTACTCACCATATAGTGGAGATGCTGAGTCGCAGATAGGCACAACAAAAAGACTCACAAGTACAGCTTTCGGCCGTTAAGGCCTTCGACAGCAATAGACAGACATGAGCGTGCGCATGCCCCCCCCCTCCCCCCCCCCCCCCCCCCACACACACACACAAACGCAATTCACACACACGACTGATGATAACATTTTCTATTCTTCTTCTAATTTATTAACAGTACTGGCAACACAAGGACCAAATTTATTGTCTGGCTCTTGTGTAGATAAAAACATAAGGGACAAAAATTTTCATGAATCAATGAGTCTGTAATGTGCTTTGTAAGGTGGGTGGTTTTGGAGAGATTGACTTTTTTTTCACCAAAATTGTCTTTGTGCCCATGTAATCCATTATTCTATATATGCTGATTCACACAGCCATCCAGCCTGTTCAGTGTTAATCATATAATCAAGTTTTACATTTTACGTCTAGTCTGTATACAAAACTTCTCTGTTGCTTCCACTGTTTCTTCCAAAGTTGAAACATCATTTTTACTGGTGAATTTGGTGGTTTTTCAGTATCTTATTGTATGTTTACATTTGAAGCTTTTTACCCTGGTATCACCAGCAATAAATTGAAAAATTTATGTAACAATACCAGACAAGGAAAGTTGCTACTCACCATATAGTGGAGATGCTTAGTTGCGACAGGCACAATAAAAAGATTCACACAATTAAAGCTTTTGGCCATTAAGGCCTTTGTCTGCAGTAGACACACACACACACACACACACACACACACACACACACACACACACACACACAGGCAACTTGCACAAACATCTGCAGTCTCAGAGAGATGAGACGACACTGCAAACATCAGCACCAGTGTATGATGGGAGGAACAATACAAATGTAGGTTGTGGACTGTTAGGAATGTGGGTCTCACGGGAAGCGTGCAAGGGATACGTCCCTGCAGTCGCACCATCCTCTATGCCCTCGGTGACTCAGATGGATAGAGCGTCTGCCATGTAAGCAGGAGATCCCGGGTTCAAGTCCTGGTCAGGGCACAAATTTTCCGCTGTCCTCATTTAGGTGTATCAACAACATCTGTTGGCAGCTGAGCGTTTTGATGAATTATCGTTTCTTTATAGAGAAGCTATATGGTCATTATTGGTATCTGTTCTTTCGGAACAGTTACTATCTTCATATAATGAAGAGCATTGGTGAAATTTTTTTAAAAATTATCATCAGTAGTTGTTGTTTTGGTGTTCTGAACAATCACTTCACTGGTAGGGAACTTGTTTGGTTTTCATTTTCCAAAAATGTTATAAGTTTTTATGGAAAATCACTGCAGGCACATG
This sequence comes from Schistocerca cancellata, assembly GCF_023864275.1. Classification (NCBI taxonomy): domain Eukaryota; kingdom Metazoa; phylum Arthropoda; class Insecta; order Orthoptera; family Acrididae; genus Schistocerca; species Schistocerca cancellata. The sequence goes on along the minus strand of NC_064628.1, from coordinate 20,313,842 downwards.
GAGAGAAGCTGTTTCTCAACTGTTGGGACCATTACAAAAAGTTGGTAAACAGTTGAAATAAGAAACTGTCAGCAATGTATCATCAAAAACAATTCCTTTTTAAATATATTAGTTAATTAATTAAATGAAGGTAATTGTAACTAAACTGATCATGTAGATTGAACAGTTTAACAGTTTAAATATATTTACATATTGTAATCAGTAGCTTAACACTGTGAGGAATGAAATAAAAAGGATATATAAATACAGTAGTGGTGGGAACTGAACCTGAGTCTGCCAATTGCCTGTCGGTGCGCTTGACCACAGCACCATGTCACTTACTTGACAGATGTTACTCAAAGATCCCTCACATTATACTGAAAAATTTTTAAAGTGTTTTACCTTGTCCTATGGCTGAATCAGGTATGATACTGTAGGAACTTGAAAAGGGCATCTACTGGCTACTACTCACAAAGTTTCAGCCAAATCACTGAGATGACTCGATGAGTTGAGAAGGACCAGGTAAAGTGGATTTGAGAGTGTAATGAGGTTATTGAGGAAAGAGCAAAGACTCCACCACAGTGATCCTGAATCATAGTGACTGTGCCTGAGGGCCTCTGCCTCTGCCTCTGCCTCTGCCTCTGCTTACAAGCCTTACAACAGTGGTCCCATCCCAGAAGTCCAACATGATCTCAAGCAGCTCCTCAAGGCCTTATGAAACCTGGCAGCTGAATCCACCTTCCTTCTCATACCAGTAACACCCCTGCACTCCTACATTTTACCTACTCCCAACACTCCTCACTTGTGGTTGTCCCATTGTGGCTGAATAAAATGTCCCCACAGAATGAACTTATGCCTTTTTTGACCAACACCTTCCAATAGTTGTCTGTAATCTCCCATCCTACGCCCAAGACACTGCTCACTTTCTTCTCTGCCTCTCCACAGGTCCCGTCAGACTCTCTGTTGGTCACTGTGAGTGTGATGTCCTTCACACCAACAATCCATGTGCCAATAGTGATGGAACACTCTCTTTCCCATTGTCCTTCTGATACCAAACCCACCATGTCTTCCTAATCCTCCTAGCCTTCACATCCTGACTCACAGTTATTTCACTTTTGAAGGCCAAATCTAAAAACAAATCCATGGTACTGCCATTGGTACTCAAATGACACAATCCTGTGCCACCTTATTTATAAGCCATCTGGAGGAATCATTCCTATCCAATTAACACTATAAACATCCTGTCTGCTTCAGATTCATAGATGACCTTTTCATGATCTGGACTCACAACAAGGATCTTTGCTCTTTCCTTGATAACCTCAACACGTACTCCCAAATCTGCTTCACCTGGTCCTTCTTAATTCACTGAGCCACCTTCTTAGATGTCAATGTCCCCACTCAGACTTCTTCGTAAGTACATCTGTCCATATCAATTGCACTGACTACCTCCAGCAGGAGCGGCGAAAATATACTGGTAACCTTACCAGAGCCTTTACTGACAGACAGTATCCTATCCAGCTCATCCATAAACAAATCTGATGTGCCAACTGCTTGTCATACACCAGAAAACTTGTCAATGAGCCTCCTGTGAGCACCCGCCTGTTCACCCAGACTCACTCTGGTCTTGAAAAGCTCAAACGCATCATCCACTTGGGCTTCAATTTCTTTTCTTTGTTTCTTGAGATGAAGAATATTCTACTACCCAAAATTCTACCCAGTAGTGTTTTGCCACCCGCCCACCCTACACAATATTCTTATCCATCTCTATTCCAATCCTACTCCCAATCCTGCACCCCATGGGTCGATACCCTGTGGCAGGGCCATATGCAAGAACTGTCCCATACACCCACCCACCATCTCCTACTGCAGTCTGGTCACAGACATTTCCTACCCATTAAAAAGCAGGGCCACATGTGAAAGCAGCCATGTTATATATCATCTATGCTGCAATTACTGTACAGCTTCTATGTGAGCATGACAAGTAACCAACTATCTACTGGCATGAATGGCTGCGACCAAACTGTGATTGTGCTGCACGCCACAACACAAATGACTTCAACAGCTGCTTTACTATGTGGGTCATTTGGGTACTTCCTTTCAGCACGAGTTTCTCTCATCTATATAGATGGGAATTCTTTCTCCAGCAAGTCCTGCATTCTTCCAACCCTCTGCCCTAAACCTCTATTAACCTGTTGCCACTGCCTCAGATTACCATTTCCTTTCTCTCTTCTGTCCACACCACTCCTCCCCTGTCCAGCTTGTGAACTACCTTCTCCCACCACTCTTCTCCCCTCCACAAGCAGGATTCCCCCCCCCCCCCCCCCCACACACACACTCTCTTTCTCTCTCCCTCTCTCAGAGCCATCTCCCATTTTCTAGCCATTTCCATCACTCTCTCACTGTCTCCCCTCCATTTCTCCCTCTTCCTCTCCACCTGCCTCTCCTTTTTCCCCATCCTGCCTCCCCCTCCCTCATCCTATATCCCTTTTTCCTCTACCCTCTGTGCTCTAATATCAATAATAAGTCTTGGCATGCCAACGTGAGTGTGTTTTTGGGTGTCTCTGTGGTTATGTGAGAGAATGTGTGTACTTTCACTAGAAAAAGAGCAGATGCTTGAAAGCTAGTGTGAATGCTGTTTTCTGTTACGTGTCTCTGTACTCTGTGCATAAGTCTGCTGTAGGTGAGTGGCCATCTTTCCCTTATTTTAAGTATTGCTCCATCAAGGAATTTCCATTATTGTAATTCTTATGATGCTGTACCCTCCCCCTTCCTCCTCCTCGATTAGATCTGTGCCTGTCGAGTACATTGTGCATGTATTCCCAGGTGATTGAATGGGTCTTAAAATATTGGCTTCACACAAATTTTTTCACTTGTTTTCACTGTCTTTTGTTAATTACATTCTAAGTGTGATGAAGCAACAATAATATAGAGTCCGCTGCGACAGAAATGAAGAAAAACTAACACAGCTGTGTGTTTTCTAGTTGTGCCACAAACTTCTCTTCTCCCCAATCCTATTCAATACTTCCTCATTAGTTATGTGATCTACCCATCTAATCTTCAGCATTCTTCTGTAGCACCACATTTCGAAAGCTTCTATTCTCTTCTTGTCCAAACTATTTACCGTCCATGTTTCACTTCCATACATGACTACACTCCATACAAATACTTTCAGAAATGACTTCCTGACGCTTAAATCTATACTCGATGTAAACAAATTTCTCTTCTTCAGAAACGCTTTCCTTGCCATTGCCAGTCTACATTTTATATCCTCTCTACTTCGACCATCATCAGTTATTTTGCTCCCCAAATAGCAAAACTCCTTTGCTACTTTAAGTGTCTCATTTCCTAATCTAATACCCTCAACATCACCCGACTTAATTCGACTACATTCCATTATCCTCGTTTTGCTTTTGTTGATGTTCATCTTATATCCTCCCTTCAAGACACCATCCAATCCGTTCAACTGCTCTTCTAAGTCCTTTGCTGTCTCCGACAGAATTACAATGTCATCGGCGAACCTCAAAGCTGTGTGTACCTTAACACATTTATGATGAGAGGAGATGGCTGGAAGTTGTTCGAATTTTCTCTCTCTGTGTACTGATATTTGCATTTTGATATAATTGAATGTAGGTACTGGCTTATGTTGTCAGTTGGATTGGTTGTAAATGGTACTGGATTGGTTTTAAATGTTACAGGTAATCCTGGACGCTTCTATTCCCAGTACACTTCTAGAGCTCAAAAAGTTTGGCCACAGATCCTTGAGTGGGTGCTGAAGGTTGGCCAGATGCAGGTTATAAAGAAGCACATAGCCTATGAACTCAATATTTCATGCAAGTTTGAGTCCAAGAATTTGGCTTCAGCATTGCAAGCAATGAATGAGTAAGTAAATAATAACAGTATTGTGTCCTATGGAGTGTTGCTCATGTAATGTGTTATTACAGTCTTGTATTGACACACATTGGGAGTAAGATATAGTCAGTCACTCTGCATTAGGAATAATGAAGGAATCCTACTTTGCTGCCCAAGTGGAGGTCCTACTAAGTTTGTTGCTCATTGTCCTGTTACCTGTTACGAAGTGTCAGGTTGCATATCTGTGTTGTATGGATGACTGTGATGAATGTATGTGCAATGTAGTGTTGTGTTCATGTCCTTATTGACAAGTAATGAATGAAAAATTGGGTGAAAGTGGAATCCAGAGCCAATACATAACTTATCCCTTGTTCGCACCCCTAAGGACTCTGCCGTTGTTAAATAATCTATATCTACATCTGTACTCCACAATTCACTGTGCGGAGAGTATGTAGCATACAAGCCGCCCCACCCCTCTCCTCCACTTCTCTTCAGTCTTGGAAAGAAAGACTATTGGCACCCTCTATATGGGCTCTGATTTCTCTAATTTTTGTGTTATTGTTATTTCATGAGATTTTTGCGGGACGCAATTTCAAATATAGTTTCTTAATTCTTTTTGACTAAGACCCCCTGCAAAGCATGTCGTCTTTCTTATAATGTCTCTCACTGGAATTTGGTGAGCATTTCTGTGCCAGTCTCATGCCGAGTAAACAGATTTGTGGCAAACGATGCAGCTCTTCTTTAAATCTTTTCTCTCTCTTCCATTACTCCTCAGATTACATTACATTACATTTATTTATGTTTAGAGTCAGCTGCCAATCAGTGCACCAGATAGGGGCAGCTGATAGTTAAAGGTTCTGAGGTGGAGCTGCCTCAAAAAATATATTAAACTACATTTCTCACTAATTTATTCCAGAATTGAAATTACAGTAGAGTCTCGATAGTTCGAATTTCCTATAATCCGAGCCTCTTTTTTCTTAAAAAGTTGCAACCTTCTACCTTCGTGGTTTTTTTTTTTTTTTTTTTTTTTTTTTTTTTTTGCTGATATGATAAATAATGAAGACATCATTGCAAAAGATAGATAGGGAGAGTACAGCTCAGTGACAAAGCAGACAACAATGGAATCAACACCGGCGAGGAGCTCGCTGCCCTGTTGCACGAACATCTGTTGTCAGTATTGCACGAAATACCCCAACTGCTGCCGGCTCCTACCGATCAAAACTGGGGAGTTCATACGCTGCTGTAGTTCCCAGTACCTGTACTGTACAGTGTTGTGTGTCATTTTGTTTGTTGACTGTGTGTTCCATTGTACACCTTACAAAGATGAGTGCTGTAACAAAAAAGAGGAAATTTGTGCCTTTGCATCTAAAATTAGAAGCACTAAGACGACTTGACAAAGGAGAAACATCAAAAAAACTTGCTCTCGAATATGATGTTGGTAAAGTTACTGTTGGTGACTGGCGAAGAAACCGACTTAAATTGGAACAGTTTTCTTCACAGAAATGCTCACACGAATCTCTGTCGAAGAAGTATAAAGAAGTCAGACTTCAAAAAAACAAGTGAGGCAATTTTCAAATGGTTTACCCAACAGAGACAGAAGGGTGCTCCGATTTCTGGCCCAATCTTGCAAGAAATAGCTTTGTTTTTCAGAAACTAGCTGCAGGAAGGAGATGACAATTTCACCGCTAGTTTGGGCTGGCTCGACAAGTGGAAGAAGAGGTATGGAGTGTGTCAACTAGACGTGTGAAGAAAAACTCTCTGATGACGCTCAGGCCGTTTCAAAATTTATCATTGAGTTTAAAAAAATCATAACTGACGAAAATTTGTCTAATGAACAAATATATAACTGTGACAAAACTGGGCTAAATTTTAAAATGTTACCACCAAGAACACTTGCTTATTGTGAAGAAAAAAGTGCTCCTGGGCACAAAAAAAGCAAAGAGTGGCTCACAGTTATGGCAGCTTCAAATGCAACTGGAAACCACAAACTAAAACTAGTTGTGATTGGGAAGTCTGCCAAGCCAAGAGCATTCAAGAATGTATCCATCTCAGCTCTTCCAGTTGTCTATACACATCAGAATAATGCCTGGATGAATAAGGAAATTTTCAAGAACTGGTTTTTTAACTCATTTGTACCTGACTGCAAGAATTTTTTAAAAGAAAGGGGACTGCCATGCAAAGCAATTTTGCTCATGGATAATGCGTCCTCACATCCAAGTGCAGGAGAACTGCAGTGCGACGATATCCGCACCTTGTTTTTCCCCACCAAATGTTACCTGTCTCATTCGGCCCATGGATCAGGGCCTTCTGGAGAAGAAGAAGAAAAAAAAAAAAAAAAGTATCGACGGCGATTGCTACAGTCAATCCTGCATTCTGAAGACAACGAAAGCATTGTAGGAGCTTTGAAGAAAGTGACTTTGAAGGACGTCGTTTACTGTATTAGCGAATCTTGGAGCGAAATAAAGTCAGACACAGTTTCTAAGTCATGGAGGAAAATTCTACAGGAAAGTATGCCAGACTCAGAAACTGAAGATTTAGCAGATGAGGAGGATCAACCATTGCGTAATTTAATCAGAAGATTGCCAGGGTGTGAAGAGGCAGAAGAGGTGGAAGTAGGCAAGTGGTTAAATTCGGACGAACAGTTGGAAGTGACAGACTCTTCTATAATTGACATGGTTAACATTCCATCGCAGTGTGAGAGTGACGAGGATGACGAGGCAGACAGGCGGCACCGATGATGAGTCACACCGAGGGCTACGCTGCTCTCGAGGCCACCATATGCTACATGGAACAACATCCTGAGGTGACACCAACTGACCTACTGCTCCTGAGATGGTGGCGTTGACATTGCCGTTAGGAAACATTGCAGCTTCGCCAAACAAAAGACACTTCACTATTACTTGGCTAAATAAATAATTATTGTTATTCTGCCAATGCAAATGCATGTGTAAATCCTTTTATTTTAATAAAGTTCTTATTTTGACCTGTGTTACTTACAATATCATATTATTTCTTTTTCCCGTTTAAATTTCGATAGGCCGAGTTTTCGATAGTTGAGGTGGTTCCGGTCCTGTTCACCTCGAACTATCGAGACTCTACTGTATCAGGATGCATTTCAAATATTTTCCACACAGATTTAACTGACAGTCAATATTTTTTTTTGGAACTGTGATTATTGAGTGATGTTTTTCAAATAGGCAGAAGCCATTCTTTAGGCTGCACCTTGAAAAGCCAGGTAGCTATATGTAGTACAGGTCTGACTTCTATGGAATATAGTCTTATGGGTCACTCAAAGGCTCTGTCCATTCAGCGTAAGTGTGTACTACCAACTTCTACATGATTATCATGTTCTGCTGCTTACATTAAAAGAGAATGAACAGGATGTCTAAACTTTGCTGTCAAATCCCTGTCTCTATATATCTCTGTTATGCTTTGATGTGCCATTAATTGGCGTTGTTTATTAATGTTTTGATTGTGTTTTAGATTTTTTTTTTTAAATTTCTCACATTGGCAGTTATATCCACTGTAGGAATAAGATTGTAAATGCCTCACTATAGTGCACTAGAATATGGTGCTATAAATATCACCATGTAGTGAGAGTTTTAGGAGTCAATACAGGAAATAAGCATGTGAAACATTTCCCATTACCACAGTCTAAACATATATAGTCACAACACCCCTGCAGATTGTTGTTATAAGCTGCGACAGCAGCACAAGGAAGTTATAGATAAGCTACACTGCTGAATAAAATATTTGGTGAATGTATCATCGTTTACACTGATTTTTATCACGGTTTTTTCAAAAGGGATCATATGTAGCATAATAAATTGCAAAAATAACAGAAGGAAGACATTACATCGATCATTATTTAGATTTCTTAAGGATGCTGAAAGGTGTGAAACAATCATTACAACTGTCAATGAATAGAAAATTGCCACATAGATGTAATAATGAAACATCAAAACAGGAAAACTCCTTCCTGACAGAAAAGAAACTGATTCCACTGTTGTCCTACGTGAGAGCCAGAAACAGATCCACCGATAGCAGAATCTCCAATGCAGACCTCGTTTGAAAATTTAGTAATTAGATTACTTAAAATTATTCACTTGTTGGAAAATAGGGTGAAATGTGAAAATATGCAAATCTTTAGCCTTTGTGCAAAATTATTACTTGGCAAGGAAAGTGCCTGTCAGGTATAAGCAGCAACCAAAATGTTGTAGAATACAGGTGAAAAGACAAGCTTATATTAAAAAAATATTGGATTCTGATACTTAAAAAAAGACATTCTTTATGTACTGTTAAGCCAAATCAGTATGCCATTGAATGGAAAACTTGGGGCAAGATGGAAAAGTTTCCACTAAATTGATTGTATTATATTACTCAGCATGCACATTTTTTTGTCATCTTGCTTTATTCTTACAACAGTGTGTACCTTACAGATGTATGTTGAATTATGCACAAATAAAAAGTGGGATAAATAATTGTATATTCCATGTTTTAAAGAAGAAGATGCAACAGTTATGAGAAACTGATAAAAATGTTATTTGTCTATGGCTGAGATGTCACCAGTGCAAATTTAATGTACGATAGCTCTGCTGATTGTGATACTGGATTTGAGGACATGGTTTCATACGTACAGCATGGTTAGCAAACTGGATTGATTGATGATTAATGACATCTTTTCAAATTTTAAACAGTTATTACCGCATATTCAAAAAGATTTCGGGCTTGCAGCCGGTCGTCGTTAGCTTCCATCCACGATATTTCGACTGGACAACTGCCAGCCGTCCTCAGGTGAGCCGTCAAAGACTGACAAAGACGCCCTCCGTTCCGCAATATATAGCGTGCAGCGAGTATTCCGTGCATGCGTCAAAATAGTATTGACAGAGGAACCACACCGCCCGCCAGCAGCGCCCTCGCTGGTGGAACTGCAGAGCTCAGCTGTCTTCCGCGTTGTCAATTGCCGCGGCCATCGGAGTACTCTGATGTCTTCGTCTGGAGCAGATCTTAGAGATGACGGGATTCCACGCATTATCTAGCTGGTAGCCATTGTCACGTTTCATAAGATTGTCTGTCACCCGAATTTCCACTGATTCTTTTATGATGGAGTCCCAAAAGGATGTTGCTGTGGCCAAAATTGTTGTCTTGTCATACTCCGATGAGCGTCCAGTGGAAATGCAATGCTCAGCAATTGCAGACTTGCTAGGTTGCAAAAGGCAAGTACAGCGTTGATGTTCAGTGCAACGTTCTTCTACTGTTCGCAATGTTTGTCCTATATGTGACATGCCACACTGACAAGGTATTTTATAAATTCCCGCCTTCCGCAATACCAGATCGTCTTTCACTGATCCCAGCAGGTCGGAAATCTTCGATGGTGAACGGAAAATCACTTTCACTTCGAAACCGTGGAGGATTCTTGCAATTTTGAAGAAAATGTTGCCAACAAAGGGAAGAAAAGCTAAAGATTTAGTAGGCGTGCTCTCTTCTTTCTCCTCTCGCTGTTTCTTTGGCTTAATTGCAAGTGCCTTGCTAATTTGCCGGGTAGAATATCCATTCTCTGTGAAAACCCTCTTCAGGTGGGCAAGCTCTTCAGGCAAACTATCTGCATCTGACACTACATGAGTTCTGTGTACAAGTGTTTTAAGTACACTCATTGTTTGCAATGGGTGATGGCAGCTGGATGAATTTAAATACAAATCAGTATGTGTGGGCTTTCGATAAACTGAATGCCCCAGAGAGCCATCACTCTTTTGTCTAACTAGCACATCCAAGAAAGGGAGGCAACCATTTTTCTCTAATTCCATGGTAAACTGAATGTTCTCATGAATGGAGTTGAGGTGATCTAAAAACACCATTAACTTGTCTTCTCCATGAGGCCACACTACGAAAGTGTCATCCATGTACCTCCAAAAAAAACAGTTGGTTTGAGGGCTGCTGATTCAAGTGCTCTCTCCTCAAAATCCTCCATAAAAAGGTTGGCCACCCAGGGAGACAAGGGGCTACCCATGGCGACGCCGTCAATCTGTTCAAAATATACTTGGTTGAACATAAAATATGTTTAGGAGAGAGTGTGGCCCCAAAGCAGTGATTCCCACCTAAAACTTATTGCTAAGGAGTCTGCGAGGGGTACCTTTCTAAAAAGAGACACCACGTCAAAACTAACTAAAAGATCGGAAGTACTTAGGTGGAGAGCCTCCAGTCTGTTGATAAAATCAGCCGAGTTTCGTATGTGATGTGGACATTTGCCCACAAATAGCCTCAGCAAGGATGCAAGATGTTTGGCTAAATCGTAAGTGGGAGCCCCAATATTGTCACATTTTTTTCGAACTGACCATTGGGAGCTGTCCATTTTACTCGTATATTTTCTGATATTGTCAAAATATTCACAGAAATTTGGTTGGTTGTGAAAGCGTGTGACTGACCAAGGCTCATACTTTGTGGGATGAAGGCACAGACTGAGAACCACACCAGTTAATTCGTTGTTAGAACAATGAAGATGCTCTTTTTATGACACCCCACATTTGATGAACAGTATAAGAAATAATTCATTCACTTATCAACAGTAGGCAATGAAAACTTGTAACTCCACCTGTCTGTGAAAACTTGTAACTCCATATGTCTGTGAAAACTTGTAGTTCCAATAACCAAACAAAAACAAACACTGTCCGAACAGGACTTGAAGGCTCGATGGTACCGATGGGCCAACACGTCATCCTCAGCCCTTGGGCATCACCGGATGCGAATATGGAGGGGCATTTGGTCAGCACACTGCTCCACTAGCCATTGTCAGTTTTTGTGACCAGTACCACTACTTCTCAATCGGATAGTTCCTCAATTGGTCTCACAACGGCTGAGTGCAGCCTGCTTGTCAACAGCACTTGGCAGACCAGGACAGTGACTCATCCAAGTGCTAGCCATACCTGACAGTGCTTAACTTCAGTGATCTGGTGGGAACCAGTGTTATCATTGTGGCAAGGCCGTTGGCAACTCCAGTAACCAATAACTCCATTACCAAAGAGATTTGAAAGTCCATGCGTTTCTCTGATCTGTCGATAACTAGACTTCCACTATATAGTTCCGACGCTTTAGCACAACAAACTGTACTAAAAATAACATCTTTTGGTGAAATCTTTAATGTGGTATATGACTTAAATTACATATTTTCCTATACCAACAAATATCATATGTTATGAATATAATAGAGGGAAGCACTCCACGTGGGAAAACTATATCTAAAAACAAAGATGATGTGACTTACCAAACGAAAGTGCTGGCAGGTCGATAGACACACAAACAAACACAAACATACACACAAAATTCAAGCTTTCGCAACCAACGGTTGCTTCGTCAGGAAAGAGGGAAGGAGAGGGAAATATGAAAGATGTGGGTTTTACGGAAGAGGGTAAGGAGTCATTCCAATTCCGGGAGCGGAAAGACTTACCTTAGGGGGAAAAAAGGACAGGTATACTGTGTGTGTGTGTGTGTGTGTGTGTGTGTGTGTGTGTGTGTGTGTGTGTGTGTGTGTGTACCTGTCCATTTTTCCCCCTAAGGTAAGTCTTTCCGCTCCCGGGATTGGAATGACTCCTTACCCTCTCCCTTAAAACCCACATCCTTTCATATTTCCCTCTCCTTCCCTCTTTCCTGACCTAGCAACCGTTGGTTGCGAAAGCTTGAATTTTGTGTGTATGTTTGTGTTTGTTTGTGTGTCTATCGACCTGCCAGCACTTTCGTTTGGTAAGTCACACCATCTTTGTTTTTAGAAATATCATATGTTAGCTTCACAAATGTTTAAAACATGATGGCAGCTACACAGTTTTCTTCTGTTCACCGATCAAAGCACAAGGCCCACGACATCATGAAAACATCACTGCTTCATCTCTGAACTAATAAACTGAGGCCTGATTACTGATAAAACTTTAAAATTCTCAAGTTTGGAACAAAATAAATAAATAAAGATTAAGCCAGTAGTTAAGCTAACACGTCACATTAAAAATCTTTTCAAAAGGTGTATTTTAGTATGATTTGTTGTGGCAGTGTCAGGAATATGACATTGGTCTACCTATAGAACATATCTTGTAGTTAGCTTTGGTGTTATTTAGTGGTCAATTATGAAATGGAAAGGAGGTAAAGGATGTAAACTTTTGGCTAGAGTGAGACATGCCTGCCCCCCCCCCCCCCTTCCCCTCACAAGAATTTTGCTTTTGGTGACAGATTGAGCTATAATGTAGCATGAGGTCCAAGTTTATTCCAATTAGTGAATTTCGCAGTCTTCCGCGATCTGGAAACCATGAATCGTGCCTACATCAAGTGCTGATCCAGGTAGAAATCCTTCTGCATTTTGTAACAAGTTTCAAATGATGTCACCTATCTGTACACAAGTGCATTGCCTTTGAAAAACGCCATAGAGCTGAGAGAGAGGGGAGGGGGAGTGGAGAGGAAGGGCAGGGGGGGGGGGGTTGTTATATTGTTGGTTTGATGCCGTTCTTCATTTCTGTTGATTGCCAGCCATCTTCTTCAGTTCATCACTACTGCTTCATCACACATCACCAACAGTCTGCCTTTTATACTCACTTCAAGACTGCTCCTGCTGTCCTTTCCTTCGACCATTCCTTTAGTAACAGTTTCCAGCACCAAAGTTATGTTGTAATATGTGCCCAACCATTCTGTCTCTTCACTTCATTATGTTCTTTATAACAAGAATGGAAATTTTTGTGTGAAAAAAAAAAAAAAAACGTAAAAATAAGGGAAAGGCTACCACATGCCAACAGAGAAATGATGCATTGTGTGGTGTCACCGCCAGACACCACACTTGCTAGGTGGTAGCTTTTAAATCGGCCGCGGTCCGCTAGTATAAGACGGACCCGCGTGTCGCCACTGTCAGTGATGGCAGACCGAGTGCCGCCACACGGCAGGTCTAGAGAGACGTACTAGCTCTCGCCCCAGTTGTACAGCTGACGTTGCTAGCCATGGTTCACTGAGAATTACGCTCTCATTTGCTGAGACGATAGTTAGCATAGCCTTCAGCTACATTTGCTACGACCTAGCAAGGCGCCATTACCAGTATAGATATTGAGATTCTATTAATGTATCATCAAGAGCGATGTTCTACAAATGTGGATTAAAGTTAAGTATTCCAGAAGCTACGTACTTTTCTGTATAGCATTCATTACGTATCCTGTTTCAGACCTCACGTCAGCCTGCGTGAGTTTAAGCGCGTGCTTTTCGGCTTCCTCTCATTGTGTCTAGGCTGTCTGTCTAGACACAACATATTTCACACTGAAATCCATAATAGAAAACAGTTAACACTAGCTTTCGAGCTCTTGTTCTTTTTCTGGTAAGAGTACACACATTCAAACACACCACACAACACACAAATGTATACGCTCACCACAGCGATAGCGAATCCTACTGCTAGCTCGTGTGTGTATGTTTTGGTGTCCGTGTGATGTGTGTCAATGTGTGCATTTTTACTAGAAAAAGAGCAAGAGCTCAAAAACTAGTGTTAACTGTTTTCTTTTATGGATTTTGGTGTGCAAAGTGCCAATCCTCTATAGGAAACTGGTTGCCTTTTCTATGTTTTGTGTATCTCTCTGTTCTTTATTAGACTTTTTTTTCGTCATTGATTTGTTGCAAAATATAGTGACTACTTACTCAGTCAATCCATCTATCTTCAAAAGTCTGCTGTAACACAAAATTTCAAAGGTGCCTAATTGCGTCATTTCTGTATTCCCTTTTGTCCATATTTAGAGCTGTGCTATGGATGTACCTTTCCATGAATCTCTTTCTGGTCTCAAGGTTTGTATTTTCTAATTTTATCAGCAATTTCTTTTTATGGAAAGTCCAGTTCTTGTTGTTATGTCTTTCTTGAAAGTTTGACATTTAGCTACCCAACATGTCTACTGCTGCACACATGTTAGCCTGAGTTTTGTAAGTTAGTTGCAATAGTCTCTCTGTGTAAGCAAATTTGGTAATAGTTGACTTTAACCAGAATGTGTGTGATTCGAAATGGAAGGCATGATCACCATTGTTGATAAAAGCAGAATTTTTCTTATATTGTTGTCTACATTGCATTTTGTGCCCAGGAATCCTAGTGTTTAAGGAATACTTCATCTTCCGGATACATGTAATTCCATTTCGTATGTTACACCCCGATTTACTTCCATCAGTTAGTAGGTAGTTTATACAGGATGACAATTATTGAACTATATCAAATAAAATCATCATAACTTTTGCTATTTGGGGAGCAAAATAACTGATGATGGTCGAAGTAGAGAGGATATAAAATGTAGACTGGCAATGGCAAGGAAAGCGTTTCTGAAGAAGAGAAATTTGTTAACATCAAGTATAGATTTAAGTGTCAGGAAGTCATTTCTGAAAGTATTTGTATGGAGTGTAGCCATGTATGGAAGTGAAACATGGACGATAAATAGTTTGGACAAGAAGAGAATAGAAGCTTTCGAAATGTGGTGTTACAGAAGAATGCTGAAGATTAGATGGGTAGATCACATAACTAATGAGGAGGTACTGAATAGGATTGGGGAGAAGAGGAGTTTGTGGCACAACTTGACCAGAAGAAGGGATCGTTTGGTAGGACATGTTCTGAGGCATCAAGGGATCACCAATTTAGTATTGGAGGGCAGAGTGGAGGGTAAAAATTGTAGGGGGAGACCAAGAGATGAATACACTAAGCAGATTCAGAAGGATGTAGGTTGCAGTAGGGACTGGGAGATGAAGAAGCTTGCACAGGATAGAGTAGCATGGAGAGCTGCATCAAACCAGTCTCAGGACTGAAGACCACAACAACAACAACTTGCATTAGGACATTCAAACTGTGCAGTTGGCCGAGGGGAATGATGGCACCAAAGCCCACTTTCTTTTGGATGGGTTCATCAATAAGCAAAATTGGCGCATTTGGGGGAATGAGAATCCACATTTTGCAATTCAGAAGTGTTGAATCCTCGTAACCAGCTTCAGTGTTGTCTCGTCGTCTCTTTAGAGCTGTACCATGGGAAGCAAGGAGAGTATGTTGGTTCGTAGTCGGTATCCTTGTTCTGTAACACAAACTGCACACAATTATTAACTAGGTTGTGTATTCATAAACAAAGAGCTACTTAACTTAGGCTTCCATGTGCTGTGGTACAAGCTCTCCGATGTAGTCCACTTTAGCCTCACTGTGGTTGAAGTACAAAGTTCGCTATGAACGCTATTATGTTCACTATGTGCTGCCTGTCTCTGTGCTAGAGGCTGTGACTGCGGCTCTGTTTGGTGACTTGCTGGAACTTACACGGCATACAGACTCGAACTAATTCAAACTGACTAGCGTAACAGGCTTGAACTGACTGGCCCACTGCTTCATGGTGGCTATATAAATACTGGTGGCCGAGAGGGCATTGGCGGCGCATTTCCAGCGAGTCTGTCATTGGTCTCGATCGATCTTCTTGTGCCTTCTATGCCGCATGGTGTGCTGGCACCAGCTTACGCCAGTACCTTCCTCCTGCCCCAAATGCCACAAGGTTGTCGTGTAGTGAGACTGCGAATGACGACGAAGAAGAAGACAGAATGTTGGATGTTGAGACGGGCCTGGAGCTGCGTCTGCGGAGGACGGCATACTCCCGACTGTGTTCTGCCATCTGGCTTGTGAGGCAACAGGAATGTCCTCTGGAAATCTTCTGCCAGGGCACACATCCCGGCCTGAGAGCGTTTGCTGCAGTGATGATGGCAACTGCGACGGCAGGTCCAGGACCTGCGAGGGGGGACGGCAGGGGCAAAGGCACATCCTCCATCCGCTCCTCCTGGGGTGCCCTGGTAGCACAAGCGGGCTGCTGTGAAGGCCAAGCGGTCCCATGAGGCCGTGAATATGGGGAAAGAAAGGCAGCAGAATCAAGGGGCAAACTACATGCACAAATTTGGTTCTGGTAGCAGTGCTGCAAACCATCAGGACCTGCAATTAAGTATGTATATGAGCCGATGCATTTCTGGATCACAATTTGCTTCCAGTGCCCTCAGTTGCCATAAACCCTCAAAAGAACAAGATCGCGCAGCGCAAAGCGATACTTGTGGACCATTGGTCGTGCCAGATGGTGCGGTTGGTGTAGCAAGTGTAGCAGCATCCAATGGCAGCAGCCTTGCAATAGTTCTGCCAGTGATGGTCTGTCTCTTGGTTGGGAGCGATAGGAGGCGAGAAAGAGTTGCAGCTCCTGTTCCTGTGTGTGGGTGGTGTGAAGCTTGGCCAT
Organism: Schistocerca cancellata; assembly: GCF_023864275.1. Lineage (NCBI taxonomy): Eukaryota > Metazoa > Arthropoda > Insecta > Orthoptera > Acrididae > Schistocerca > Schistocerca cancellata. Next base: position 20,297,781 of record NC_064628.1, on the reverse strand, counting down.
CTGTTGCTTGAAAGTGCATATGAAGCATTCTGCTTCTCCATTGGACTGGGTGAAATGGAGTACTTGTTAGATGATGAATGCCATTTGATGCACAAAACTGTTAAAAAGTCATGCGAAGTGAACTGTGGTCCATTGTCCGACACAAGTACTTCTGACAAACCTTCTGTGGGAAATACAGAGGACAATGCGTGAATTGTGCTACTTAATGTGGTACAGTTCATAGGCATTACAAATGGAACTTGCTAAAAGAGTCTACCACTATGAGCCAACAAGTGTTTCAAAATAATCCTGCAGAGTGTTTCAAAATAATCCTGCAGAGTCTGTGTGCACTTGTTGCCATGACAATTGAGTCTTTGGCCAAACTGAGAATGTCTGTGGCGGAGCGGATTGGTTCTCCGCGCATGTGCGACACTGTGCCGTCACCTGTTAAATACCCTGCCAAGGTAACTGTTTAGGGCATATGATTCGCCAATGTTCTTTTTGGAGCAGTCGCAACACACCCTTCTGGTAATAAGCACACAGGATTGTTCATTGTCATTTTGAACTAGAAGCACACCTTGTTGAACTGAAAGGCTATATAACGTGCAAAATATTGGGGCACAACTGAGTTCTGGGTACTGTTCAATGAATGAGGCCAAGACGTGCAAATTTAATGCAACAAAATCTTGACATCTGGGTCAGCTTCCGTGGCCTGTAGAATTTTTATGTAGTGCAAGGGAAAAGATTCCAGCAAATCAGAGTCTGGGCTAATGGGAAGGCGAGATAGGGTGGTGTGCATTGCCATTATTTGCCATAGGTCATACACAATTTCATACTGATACTGCTAAGCAAGAGAGCCCAGCATTGCAATCTTTTAGTAGTGTGTGTAGAAACCGTAGTTGATGGATGAAGCAAGGACTGCAAAGGCTTGTGATCTGTCACTAAATAGAACTTGTGACCATACAAATAATGCTTGAATGCGTGGAGCTGCGATCGGCGCAGCGTTTGGTATGAACCGAATGTAGTATGCCATCTTGCCTAATATTGACTGCAGTTCAGACACATTGCAAGGAACAGGCAGGTCACGGATTGCAAGCAGATGAGATTGGAGGGGTGCACACCCTGATTGTTTATCACGTGAACTAAGTATGGTCAGTTTGAAAACAATCATACTTTTTGAGATGACACTTGAATCTTACTTTGACAACGCTCAAAAAAGAGTACACAAATTGGCAATGTGTTCCTCTGATGTAAGACCAGAGACGACAATATTGTCAAGGTAGTTTGAATAAAATGGCACTGTAGCAGTCAGTACTTCCAAGTTATGTTGAAATATGGTGAGTGTGGAAGCACTACCAAAGGGGAAACACAAATACTTGACAGGCCTAAGTGTGTATTTACAAGAAACACTTCCTGTGGTTCTTCATCCAATGGAATTTGCAAATAGGCATCACGCAAATCTATGTTAGAAAAGTAACGCCCTGCACCAAGCCTGTCCATGAGTTCCTCAGGGCAAGGTAACAGATAAGTGTCAACTACTGTCTGTGGGTTGACTGTAGACTGGAAGTCAACACAAAGACTAATGCGACCAGAAGGCATAGGCAACAAAACAAGTGGAGTGGCCCGTTTACTAACTTGAATGGGAGCAATTAGACCATGAAGTCAACACAAAGACTAATGTGACCAGAAGGCATAGGCAACAAAACAAGTGGACTGGCCCATTTACTAACTTGAATGGGAGCAATTACACCATTATCTTGCAGTTCTTTCAATTCACTGGCTACTTTGTATCTTGAAGCAATTAGAAAGGGGCAGGCCCAAAAAAAGGTTAGGCTGTGCATTGTCTTTTCACTCAGAAAATAGTTCTGGAAATACTTCAAGGAAGCTAGCGACATTGGCCTTATTGGCATATCACAAGCTGATATGGAAAGTACGTTGTCTTGGATGCTAAGGCCAATTAATCAAAAGCCTCTAAACAAAAATGTTCTCACCGTCTCTTGATTTAACACAGTAAAATTCACTGTCCTAGTGTGAGATTTGTAAGAGGCAGGCAAACTACACTGTCCAAGTACTGGAATTTCCTGTCCATTGTAAGAGGTGAGGCGCTTGCTGGATTTAGAAAGGCATGGTGAGCCTAACTGTTCATACGCAGGACGATTAAGCAAAGTGACCGAGGCACCTGTGTCTTACCGAAAGTTCACATGATGGCCATTAATTCGTAATTAGACAAATAGTTTGTTAGAACATTATTGCACAGCACTAGGGCGAGAAGGAGACACAACCTTAACCTTGCTTTTGTCAGAACCTGTTGTAGGTTTGGAAAACACAGCGAACACGGCATGTGCACGAACCTGTCATTTTCTGGGAGCGGGCAAAATTGGCATTTTAGTGTAGTTGCAGACAAACTGCTTGGAAATGGCCTTTTATTCCACATGTGTAGCACGTTGCGTTACATGATGGGCAATCTTGTCTTTCACGATGAGCAGAACATCTAGGGCAAGACTTCAGTAAGTTCACAGGTCCGTTTACGTGGTTACATGGCCGTCAGCGTGGCGGTGTACATGCTCGCTATTGTCACTGCTTGGGGTGGTAGCGAGCAAGGGGCGACTCCACCTAACAAATCTGGGTCTGGTCATACTTATCGGCTACTATGGCATCTGAATCATATTGCTCTAAGATGTGCAACACTTGAGGAAGTGAAGGATCAGAATACTTCTGGATCTGTTCCCACATCCTGCTGTCGGGGATGTTGAATGTTAAAGCATCCCATCCTCGTTGCCATTGTTGAATCCTAGTTACCAGATTTTATGTTGTCTTGTTGTCTCTGTAGAGCTGTACCATGGGAAGCAAGGAGAGGATGTTGGTTGGTGGCAGGTATCCTCATTCTATAACACAAACTGCATGCAATTAATAACTAGGTTCTTTATTCATAAGCAAAGAACTACTTAACTTAATCTTCCATGTGCTGTGGTACAAGCTCTCCTGTATACTCCACTTTAGCCACACTGCTGTTGAAGCACAAAGTTTGCCATGAACACTATTATGTTTGCTATGTGCTGCCTGTCTCTATGCCAGAGGCTGTGACTGTGGCTCCATCTCGGTGTTGTACTAGAACTGACTCAAACTAACTCATACTAACTAGGATAACAGGCTCTAACTAACTGGCTCTCTGGTCCGCAGTTGCTATCTAAATACCGACGGCCGAGAGGGTGTTGCGGCGTGTTCCCAGTGAGTCTGTCATTGGCATTGATCGATCTTCTTGTGACCTCTATGCCACATGATGTGCTGGGCCAGTGTACACCAGTACACGAAGTCTCTTCACCTCAGTGGGTGACTGTGTGGTGTGCAATGACCAGACACGGAATAATTTGTGCAATATTCCTTGATGGCATGGTGACTACCGAACGGTACGCGAATGTTTTGGAAGATGATTTCATCCCCATTATCCAAAGTGGCTCTGATTTCGACAAGACGTGGTTCATGCAAGACAGAGCTAGACCGCATCAAAGCAGAATATTGTTTGATATCCAGGAGGAGCACTTTGGGGACCGAATGCTGGCTCTGGGACGCCAAGAGACCACTGGCATAGGCCTCAATTGGCCGCCATATTCTGTGGATTTGAACATATGCAATTCCTTTTTGTGGGGCTATATTAAAGATAAAGTGTACAGCAATAACTGCGAAACCATTGCTGAGCTGAAAACAGCCATTCAGGAGGCCATTGGCAGCATCAGTGTTGTGACTTCAATGTTCCGACACTTCAGCGGGTCATGCAGAATTTTGCTATTCGTGTGCACCACATCATCGCCAATGATGGGAGGCATATCGAACATGTCATAACTTAAATCTGAATATCTATAGTGACGTTTACATGTCGAATAACGTGTGTGCACGTTGTAGCTTGTAACTAATTTACTTTTTTCATATAGCTCAATAATTGTCACCCTGTATATTGTACATATAGAATCTGGCCCTTTTTGTCCACTATCCTTTGAACTTAGAGATAGAAATCTCTGAAGTAGAATCTTACAGCATTACCTTTATGATTTAAAGTGAGAGAGTTAGTTGGTTAAGTGTCAAAAAAGTTACACAAAGTTACTGGATTAAGATTATGTCCTCCCACTTAAAAATACTTTCATCTGTGGGAAAAAAATTTTGAGAGTGCAAAAAAATTCAAAGCAACTGCCATGTGTATCATCCCTGCATACAGCAACCAGTAATCTGTAAATGCAGATAGTCCTAATGTATGACCATGAATTAGAATAGCTCTTGTCCTTCGTCATAGGAGTGCATTGCACACTCTTATGCACTTGTCCTGGAGCTGCTCTGGCTGAAAATACAAGTCTCAAGTGCTTATGCAGTTGAAACAGTTCTGTCTGGCAAGTTTTCAGATTGAAAAAATATTGAATGACTGCACTCCAGAAGGATCAGTGATGACAGCCAGCACTGAAAGTGTCTGCATAAATTAAATATTTATTTTCCATTCACAGCAATCAAACTTGTGAATGGTGGCCTGCAGTGAAACAAATAGTGATCATAAATGAAGTTGAAATAAATATATGAAATATACTGAATGAAGGTTGCATGCGTGGCAGACATGTGCTAGTAGGATCCCTTATACAGCTGTTTATTTTTAACTGGCATGTAAAGCAAACTATTCAAAGTTCAGTACTAATCCCAGAGACTATCACTCATAAAATGATAAAGTATGAAACTGGCATGGTTGGGTCGACTTGCCTGAATGTTGCTCAGTTTGACACAAATCTAACCTCGTATGACAAGCTGTAACAGGCCATGGCAACTTGTCACTTGTTCTCATGCAATCTCAAGCTGTATGAAGACAAAATGTCAAGATCTTTTTTTAAATGGCTCCATCAAAATTGCCAATAAATTAAGCCTACAGTAAACATTGAGATGCCTCTTCTCACTGGCCATTTTACGTCATTGTACATTGTCCTAAGTCTACTGGCGTATTAACAGACAATAAAAATACACCGGTTTATCAGCCTAAATAAAAGAAACATCAGTTGATCATTATATATGGCCTGCATGTATTGAGCATTGTTATGTGCTCTTTTTGATGATGCTCCCTCACTGTATATATGATGCACCATGCATCTTTATTAATAACCAAATGAATACTTACTCATGTAACAACTAAGTACATTTGAACTACATACATATGATACATTGGGAGATAGAAATTCATCGATTTGGTGTCCAACACATTTACATAGATACAATTAAAACATGCAGTAACATTGATTATTTTTGAGTTTATAATACAAGATGATTAGTTGTGATAACTGGCTCCTTCAGCTATTGCTTGTTATTGTGGCTACAAGTGTTTGTGTGCTATTAATCTCCATTTTGTATAGGTATTCATTTATACACACTGTTGTAACTCTGTTAATTGTTGTACTGCAAAACTTTGTCTCTGTGTCACAAGCATTTTGGTGTATCTGGAAATTCTTGGTTTATTGTGGGTAATGGAAATAGATTTCTGCAATGTCGGTGTTGTTCACCAGATGCAGTATTGGTTAATTGCCCCTTTATCTAGCATTAGGGATTTCTGGAGTTTTGCTTCTCTTTCAGCTCATCAAGAGATGACATATTTACTTGCCATCCCAGATGACTGGTGACTGCCACACTCCCACAATTAGAACTCACTTCCACCGACAGCCAAACAGTTGGCTTTATCTTACAAGTGTTTGGATTCCATTTTAAATTACACCCTACCTCCTTCCCACCTGTTACTAAAGATACTAGTGAATTGTTTGTGGGGCAGAGAAACACAGGGCTTCAAAATCTTCAAGAAAACCATGTAGAGTAAAGCAATATAGTATTCCAAGCAACGTTTATTTGGACCATTATTATTAAATTATTTTTTTATGGTTTCTTCTGGTACTTCTTGGTAGAACAATTCCATATTTGAGGTTGAATTTCAAGTGCACTCTTTTGTTCTACAGATTTTTGTTTGTTTTAAAGTAGTTTTCGGCTGATTGGGCCATCTTCAGAAAACAACTGGCTATTGTCTGAAATGGACACTAGTTCTTAGGTAACCAACATTATAAGGAAACATACAATCCCATTGCATAAACTGTTGTTTATCAAACTAGTTTCTTAATGTTGAAATTGCACTTCACACCATAGACAAAATTGAGCATAAAAAATAATTAAACTACACAATATTACAGGCTAAATGGTTATAATGCAAAAGTTTGTGAGGTCTTGACTATGGTTGAGAAACTGTTAAACTGAGTGCTCTTCATTTATGTTGTGCAGCAAACAATGTTTTTAATATTGTAAATTAAACTTTAGGCAGTGGACAATATTATACACAATAATTTTATTTAAATTATTTGAGAATGAGTGATTCCATCATCTGTAACAGATAGAAGATAATTTTGATGTTCATCGGAGGTGAGGGTATCATCTGGAGTGCCCCAGGGAAGTGTGGTAGGTCCGCTGTTGTTTTCTATCTACATAAATGATCTTTTGGTTTGGGTGGATAGCAATGTGCAGCTGTTTGCTGCTTTTGGTTAGGGTGGATAGCAATGTGCAGCTGTTTGCTGATGATGTTGTGGTGTACGGGAAGGTGTCATCGTTGAGTGACTGTAGGAGGATACAAGATGACTTGGACAGGATGTGTGATTGGTGTAAAGAATGGCAGCTAACTCTAAATATAAATAAATGTAAATTAATGCAGATGAATAGGAAAAAGAATCCTGTAATGTTTGAATACTCCATTAGTAGTGTAGCACTTGACACAGTCACGTCGATTAAATATTTGTGCGTAACATTGCAGAGCAATATGAAGTGTGACAAGCATGTAATGGCAGTTGTGGGGAAGGCGGATAGTCGTCTTTGGTCCATTGATAGAATTTTGGGAAGATGTGGTTCATCTGTAAAGGAGACTGCTTATAAAACACTAATACGACCTATTCTTGAGTACTGCTCTAGCGTTTGGGATCCCTATCAGGTCGGATTGAGGGAGGACATAGAAGCAATTCAGAGGCGGGCTGCTAGATTTGTTACAGGTAGGTTTGATCATCATGCGAGTGTTACGGAAATGCTTGAGGAAGTCGGGTGGGAGTCTCTGGAGGAAAGGAGGCGTTCTTTTCGTGAATCACTACTGAGGATATGTAGAGAACCAGCATTTGAGGCTGACTGCAGTACAATTTTACTGCCGCCATTTTATATTTCGCGGAAAGACCACAAAGATAAGAGAGATTAGGGCTCGTACAGAGGCATATAGGCAGTCATTTTTCCCTCGTTCTGTTTGGGAGTGGAACAGGGAGAGAAGATGCTAGTTGTGGTACGAGGTACCCTCCGCCACGCACTGTATGGTGGATTGCAGAGTATGTATGTAGATGTAGATGAAAAGACACTCTTCAGGGATTAACTATGATAGTTGCCAAAGACAAAGGAAAAATGAGACAGATAGTTCTCAGGATGAAAGGAAAGCAACATTAGGAGTTCCTTTCCTCATTGGCCGTTTTTGTGTCTCCCTTTACTCACAGTTGTGAGTGATACCTGCTCATTTGTTGAATAATTCTCTACTCCACTTCCTTTCTTTCAGCAAATGAAGGAACCTCGCATTCAAAAGATTTTGTATTTGTTTTTATTTATTTTTGTTTGTTCCACTACTAAGTAGAAGCTGTTCTACCTTGACACTGTAACTACTCAAATAAAATCTTAGTGTGCAGGATGAAGAAACCTAACATTAATTTTGGCCATGTTTCCTTGTAAGTTTTATGGTCTTAGTTCCAAAAGCTATTTTCCAAAAATACAAGTTTCACACTATTGTTAAAGCATGAATTTGGCAGCATGAAGTTGCTAAGTACATTCATTATCTGATCAAAACGATTTGGACACTCCTACGTATTGCAGAATTGACCACTAGATGTGGACCAGCCTGTAGAAAAAGAAGCAGGGAGTGTTGTGTTCTCGGTAGAGAAGCAGTAACAGCAGAATGAGTTGGTCATGAGAGCTCAGTGGTTTCAAACATGGACTGGTCATTTTAACTCTTCTAAAGCTGCTCAAGTCCACTGTTGGTGACATAATTGTGATGTGGAAATGCAAAGAAATGTTGTTGTTGTTGTTGTTGTTGTTGTTGTGATGATCTTCAGTCCTGAGACTGACAGCTCTCGATGCTACTCTATCCTGTGCAAGCTGCTTCATCTCCCAGTACGTACTGCAGCCTACATCCTTCTGAACCTGCTTAGTGTATTCATCTCTTGGTCTCCCTCTACAATTTTTACCCTCCATGCTGCCCTCCAATACTAAATTGGTGATCACTTGATGCCTCAGAACATGTCCTACCAACCGGTCCCTTCTTCTATTCAAGTTGTGCCACAAACTCTTCTCCCCAATTCTATTCAATACCACCTCATTAGTTATGTGATCTACCCATCTAATCTTCATCATTCTTCTGTAGCACCACATTTTGAAAGCTTCTATTCTCTTCTTGTCCAAACTATTTATCGGCCATGTTTCACTTCCATACATGACTACACTCCATACAAATACTTTCAGAAATGACTTACTGAGACTTAAATCTATACTCAATGTTAACAAATTTCTCTTCTTCAGAAACGCTTTCCTTGCCATTGCCCCTTGTGCATGGATTTGTGTTGAAAGAGAGTGTTTATTGTCTCCCAAGCTACTTGAATGGTGTAAACTTCTGAACTTTAAATCTTCTGTATTCACACTTTCCCTTACAAAAACAGTCTAGTACAAAAAGTGGGTTGACAGATTTTTTTGCTTGGATAAGACCAAGCAAGAAGTATATCTACACAAGCCAGTTCAGCAGTCATTTGTTGCAGCGTCCATTGTAGCTGTGACCTTTCTCTCTTTTTCTCTTTGTCTTCCAAGCACCTTGAAACCGTAACGCCAAGGAACAAGTTGTCCCACTGCGCAGGTCACGGTGCTCACTTGCTATCCTGTCTTATATATACAGTGTAATGGGTTGAAGACATTCTTCCTAATGCACATATCGTAATATCATCTCTCCCAGTGGAATGTTCTGACAGTTACTACTAAATGTGACAAACATCTTTCATTGTCACAGAAGTGTGGAAGTGGGACATATCATTTCATAAAAATTTCATATCACACTTCAACCATCATCACCATATTGAGGATTTCCGAAAGTCAATCCCACTGCTGTGGGTCTCTCCTTGCAACACATATCCCGATACTTTTGATCAGATTGTGTATGTGCCGTCCTCTTTTTTGTTTTGTTTATTTAGTGTATTTTTTATAAGTAAACTGTCCACTTGGGATCACTTGACAAATTCGCATGTTTTTCTTTGTTGCTAGTACTGCTTCATGGAGTCAGTGACCTTGTGCCTTAAGTTTGAAACCCTTTATACTGTAATAAAACTCATGTGATTGTATGTACTACTCTGCAAGTCTTCTGTGACATAAGGCAAAGATAACAAGACAATGTACTTTGTCCAATACCTCGGGCTCAAGGTGAAGTGAAGGGGAAGCCTTTCATGTAGTGATGTATTAATGAGCTTTATTTTTAAAACTGTAATTTTTTGTTTGAGTGATACTGAAGTTGCAGTTTCTTTCATTTTCAGAGCACTGCTATCTGAGATAGCAGCTCACTACAAGGATCCAAGCAAACCATATCCAAAAGAGAGCAATCCATTAATGTACGAACTGTCAACTTATTTAGATTGGGCAGGAATGAGTAACCCATACTCCAAGATATATATAACCACCAAAAATTTGCAGTACTTGGCATTGTTACTGTTCCTTTTTGCAATATCACAGCTGGGAAGACTGCATTATGCTCGTAACTTAGGTAAGTTTGACAAGCCTAAAATACATTTGTTTGTCCACTTTTCTTGCTCATGTGTGACTGTATGTTTCATATGAACATAGGTACACTGATCAACAAGAAATCTCAAGAGCCCCTGGATGGCGTTCCATTTGTGGTGGGTGTGCAGACAGTGCTGCGACAGTTCCATCCAGAGATCAGAAACCAGTTTATCTTGTACGTGAGCCAGTATGTGAAATCGTATGTGGAATCTGGAATAAGGTACGGAAAACCCAAAGACACACAGTTTAATGTTCTGAGCTAATAAAATTTGCTGTTAAGATACTGCCGGAATTTGTTTCAAACATTCTACAGTTCATGATAAAGGTTTTCATAAATAACAAAGTCAGTGTTGAGTAATGGCTTCCGGGCTATTTACCTTCTTGTACGAACGCACACGCTATGCCCGAACTTGTATGGGACTTGGTAGATCAATCTGCCACGAGTAATGAGTATGATGGCCAAACATCTATTAGGCACACTACGAATGTAGTGGTGTGGACGTGTTGGGAATGTGGGTCTCACGGGGAGCGTGCAAGGGATAAGTCCCTGCAGGCGCACTATCCTCTGTGCCCTCGGTGGCTGCCATGTAAGCAGGAGATCCCGGGTTTGATTCCCGGTCGGGACACACATTTTCAACATGTCCCCAATGAAGTACATCAAAGCCTGTTTGCAGCTAGGGTGTCCATTTAATTATCATTTCATTTCTAGCAAAGCTGCATGATCATCAACGGTAACTGTTCTTTCAGGAACAGATACTACTGTCATATATACTATAGAAAGTGTCTCTGATAATACAGAAGTAAACAATAGGAATTCAAAATGCAGGTATGGGGGTGGCGTGGGGAAGGGTAAATGAATGGTGGCTGAAGAGGGATGGGAGAGATACAGGAATATACATTGTTAAGCCAGGACTTATAAAATTAAGATGGTTAACAGTGTAATTAAGAGAAAGAGATGGGTTTGGAATCAAATATTGGGGGGGGGGGGGGGGGGGGGGGACATGTCTAAGGACAATAATGAGATGGAGAAATGGGAAAACAGTGTTAGATGTTCATATAGGCAGGGGAAGGTGTGCATTTTCTTGCTTTATTTCTTCATTGATTGTTCTCGGCATCAACGTACTGCGTTGCTATATTGGCTGAAAAATGGGGGTGGAAATTCAACACTGACTACTTTAAATGCTGTAGCCGACAGGTGCACATAAGCGTTTCACAGTTCTTTACTTTCACTGTTCACAACCCCCCAATATACACAGTTAGTGTGGCCAGTTAACCTTGTTTAACTTCCGATAAGCCTCACTAATAGGTTGCAGGCAAACATCCACATACTGCTACAATAGTTTACTGTTGAATATCTATAAACAGTAAAAGCCTAACCACACATTTTACAGTTCTTGAAGAATAAAAAGGTACATATGGAACAGACACTGTCATCGTTTCAACACATGTCCTAATTGTGTTACACTTATTTCACAGTTAGGTTGATGCATTGTTGTTGATCTAACCATTATGGGTTTCTCGTCAGAAATTCGGCTGTGTACTAACTGTCTTGGGGACAAAAAATTGGGTCCTTATATATCCTCACAATGATAGGCACTGAAATTACACATTGGTTGATGTTTAATTTACAGGAATTACAATTAAAACTTAACCCATTAAATTGACTGAATACATCGAAAAATTGTGTTTTTTCAACAGTTTCTTCTACTACAAGAATTAGGCCGAATAGTCTGTAAGCCCCATTATTTTACTTACATTTCTTACCTTGTTAGCCAGTGGAGTGCATTCTCAAAAAATATCCTTACTGCAGAGACAGGCTCCCTAACCATTAAGACCCTAACATTATTCATTATTTTATTATTTCATAATGGCTTCATTATTTAATAAATAAACATCTGCTCTGCTTATATAATGCAAAATTAATTCTACTGAAAAACACTCCACAGTAACAAATCCTTATGCTAAGACGAACTTAACTCTCATTATTGATCAGACAAAACTTAGAAAAACTATTGCTTAAGAGTCTAGCCTGAAGGGCAATATACATATAAATTTTGCTTATACATTCCACACATTACTCCAGGCAACTATGTTTGAAGTTGTAATTCCTCAATGTTAGAAAAGGCTGTACCATGACACCATATACTGCCTGCACTGAATACAAACTCTTCTATTATACCACAGTTAATATTATCTGAGATGGTTTTTACTGCATATTGCCTCTGCTGCTGCACCAATAAGCTGATTACTTCAGATGTTAATTTTAGTACACATATGCTGACACCTTTCATTGTCTCTTTACCTTACCTCATTATTTGACAGAAATTCTTTAGCCATGGTACCAATTTACTTTCTTCCATCCCCTTATGACCCATTACTTATAATTAACGCAACATAATATATACATACACTACAGAAACCTTTTCTAAAGTATTTCTATACTAAAGTACTCTGCTGTACAACATTACATGAAAGGCAAAGTAGAATCTCTCTGATTCACTTATAAACTACAGATTGGATAGGAGAAGAGTTTGACTGCCTCAGGATGCACGAAAAATGAGACAGACAGCTGGGGTAAGCATTATCGCCACATAATGAATCCAACACAGAATGCTGAACCCCCTACTTGCTCGTAGGTCTTACTTCTGGTTCAATGCACTAGTTAAGTTCCTCCTCTCCTTTTATGGGTTAAACATTGCTACTCATACCATCATTCAACATCTCAATAGCATTAGTAATTATATCCATCTTACTACTATCATTTACATTACTCTTACCTGGCTCTTCATCACAACCTGCTCTAGTGTGAACCAAAACTGGAGCATTATCTAGTTTAAATGGTTTGATCGAGAATTAAGATCATCTCCTCCATTTCTTTTACTTGAATTTCGCCTACCATTTCCATGCCCATTCTGGCTATCCTCCACCCAACCATTCCTTGAATTTCTACTGTAACTAGTCCTGTTCATCCTATTTACCTGAAATTCTCTCCCTGATTGATTATTGTCATCAAAATTCCTCCTATGATCTTCCACTGAGGGCTTCACCCTCTCCACTTTATTCATCTTTAAACTGTTTTGTAGAAGCCTCCACCCTCCTACTATAGTCATCATAAAGCTTCTTTCTTTCTCCTACACATTTTCTACTCATCAATGTTAATTTCTCATTAGGTTATGTATTATTTTCTGTATCTTGTCATCACCATGCTACCGTCTGAACCTTGTTATTTAATTCTGAAACATTAGAACTGGCTACCTGAATCTCCTTTGTAATTTCTTTCTTCATTTCCTTCTTTAAGCTAACCATGTCAGTTCTAAAGCTATCAGGTTTCTTTTCCCCCCTACTAATGTCTTCTTTCATACTATTTTCCACCCTATTAATGTCTTCTTTCATACACATACTACTCATAATTTGCCTTAACATCGCTTCCAATTTTCCATCTGCCATAACCTGTTGCCCTTGCTGACTTTCGCTACTATTTTCTTTCGCTACTATATTCTTTTGCTACCTGATTCCTCCCTCTTAACCTTAATGATTTCATCTGCTTCATTACTGTTTGTGTCCATTTCGCTCACATCACCGTACAATGTAGATGACGCTTTTATCATTCCATCTACAATAAGACTTTCATCTCCATCATTCAAAATTACATTCGTGTCTGATTTATAACCACTAGCATTTACAGAACCAGTCCCACTTAGGTCTTTCTGTTCATTTAGCATCTTAACCTCTACAGCTTTGTTCTTAGTCACACTGTCTTTTTCGTTAACGCCACTCATTATGTATCACTTAATATAAAACAGCTTTTGCTCTGAAATTACCTCACTCTTGATCACTCTTCTTCTTCTTCTTCTTCTTCTTTTCTTCTTCTTCTGCTCCTGCGTTTGTCATTTCGATTCAGCGTCTGCACAGTTGTTGCAAGTTGTAATTTTCTCGACGAGGCGTCTTGTTTATCCCAGTCGGCTGTGCTGATTGGCTGCTCCTGTATGCAATTCCATAGAACCTGCTCACTGATTGGCTGCTGTCCTTCTGTGGCCATGAAACCCAAGCACTGATTGGTTGTTGCATCTCCTTCAAATCACTGCACTGTAAACCGCTCTGAAGTTCACTGTCAGGGTTCGCAAGTCCTAGTTTATTGTGCCCTATTACAGTACTCCTCACCTGGGGCACCACATGTGACATTCACCTGCTTTATTTCTTACTTGATTGTCCTCGGTGTCAATGTACTGCGTTGCTATTCTGGCTGAAAAATGGTGGTGGAAGTTCAACACTGACTACTTTAAATAATGTAGCCGACAGGTGCACATTTAAGTTTCACAGTTCTTTACTTTCAATGTTCACAACACCCCATATACATAGTTAATATGGCCAGTTAACCATTGTTTAACTTTCGATAAGCCTCTTTAATAGGTTGCAGGCAAACATCCACATACTGCTATAATAGTTTACTGTTGAACATCTATGAGCAGTGAAAGCCTAACCACACATTTCACAGTTCTTGAAGAATAAAAAAGGTACATATGGAACAGACACTGTCATTGTTTTAACACACAGTCTAATTGTGTTACACTTATATCACTGTTAAGTTGATGCATTGTTGTTGATCTAACCATTACAGGTTTCTCATCAGAAATTCGGCTGTGTACTGACTGTCTCAGGCCCAAAAATCAGGCCCTTATACATCCTCACACTAATAGGCACTGAAAATACACATTGGTTGATGTTTAATTTACAGAAATTACAATTAAAACTTAACTTATTAAATTGACTGAATACATTGAAAAATTGTATCTTTTTAACAGTTTCTTCTACTGCAAGAGCCAAGCTGAATTATTTGTTTAAATGATTAAATTAACAGATCTCGTTATGCAAACACTACTTTTGACAAAACTGTTAATTACTTTGGAATTAATTAAGGGCTGACTTTGCTAAAATGTTTTCGAGTAGAACCAAATAGATCTTTTAAGAATATTATTTATTTATTTATTTATGCATTTATTTTACCTGGAGAGATTAGGGCCTTCAGGACCTCTCTTACACCTAACCAGGCATACTCAGATTGAAAGAATTTCAGTTTGTGCAGAACATTATGGACATATCACGTTTTATATAGTATTAATGTTAAAGGGGAAAAAAAGAGATTATAACAGTAGTACAAGGATAATTATAACAATCAAAAAAATAATTATAACAATCAATAATAATAATAGTAATAGTAATGACTATGTATATGAAAGTAAACATATTTTTATTTTTTGAATGTCAGTGCTGTTGCTAGTTGGGAATTTTCTCATTATGTTCTTGCAACTTTTGAGTTATTCACATCGAGCAGAGACATAAGACGATAGAATGGGTGAAAGAGATATAGAAGAGGTAGCTAGGTTAGAGGAAGAGAAATAGAATGGTAAAATTTGAAGCTATGATGGAGAGGAGAAGGAGAGAGATGAGAGGGGCACAACACTGGTGGCTATACCGTCCCTAATATGTAAATTCTGATTTCCCTCTTGAATGTTAAGTGGTTCAGGATAAGACGCAGATCACAGGGGAACGCATTCCATAGTCAGTGGCTGGGATGGAGAATGACATGGAGAAAGATTTTGTGTTATGTAAAGGTACAGCCAAGATGTTAGATGTATCCAATCTGGTATTGTGGTTGTGGAATGATGATAGGTGTTTAATGTGAGAAGATAAGTGTTGGGGGCACCAGTGGCTAAGAAATCGATGAAGTAAGCACATCGTGTGGAGATTGCGTACCTTATGTGGGCGTATCCAACCTAGCTGGGAGTATGAAGGACCGATATGATCATACAACCGTATATTGCACACATATCTAATGCAAGCATTCATCACTAGCTCGAGGCACCACGAATTTTCACTATTTGTGCCGTGTTGAACTACATCACAGTAGTAAAGATTAGGCAAGACTAGTGTTTGGACTAATTTTTGTTTAACATGGGTTGGAAATATTTTTCTAAATTTTTGGATTGCATGTAGGGAGGAGAGTGATTTCCGGCAAGCTGTTGCTAACTGCCTATTGGCTTCTGTCTCGGGTTCTTCGGCCGATGTTCATCTAATGATTTTTCTGACATTTCACCAGCATGAATGGCTGGCATTGTCAAAGCTTCACGCTCCATTGCCGGTGGTGAACTGGAGCCGAGCTCGCGGCCGCAGACTATATGTACCTGGCGCGCCAACGTCCAAGGGCTTCTCCGCAGTCATTTCCGGTGCGGTTCTCCTCTTGCTACCTGCAACGGTCGTTCGCTGCAGTACGGGAAGCCAGGATCCGTTTACCTTAAGGCTTTCCTCTTTCATGTTGAAACCGTTCGCATGATTTTGTATTTCTACAGCTTCTCCAAACAAGCGCGTGTGATAGTGCTTCTCTGCAGCCAGAACTTCTGTGTCGGCGAATTTTATTACGTGGTCGGTCTCATTCAGTGCGTGCTCTGCCACGGCCGTTTTCTCCACCTGCCCCAACCTGCAATGTCGCTTATGCTCTTTCATCCTGGTGTTAATTGATCGTCCAGTCATTCTGACATAAACTTTTCTGCATGTGCATGGTATGCGGTATATTCCCGACATTGCAAGTGGGTCTCTTTTCTCCTTCGCCGATCTAAGACACTCTTTGATCTTCCTTGTCGGTTTGAAAATCGTCTTTACGCCATGTTTGCGCAATATACAGCCGATTCTGTCCGTCATTCTGGAAATGTATGGCAGAAAGGCCGTACCCGACATTTCATTTTCTGGTTCCTTACTTCACCGAGTGTTTGGCTCTGTTACAGTTCTAATGTAATTTGTGGAGTACCCATTGCTCCTCAGAACAGTTTCCAGGTGTTGCATTTCTCGTTTGAGTTGTTGCAGCTCACATATTCATCCTGCTCTCGTTACGAGCGTACTAATCATGCCTCTTTTCTGGCTCGGGTGGTGGTTTGACAGTTTGTGCAGGTATCGGTCCGTGTGTGTCGGTTTTCGATACACGCTGTGTCCCAGGTTTTCGCCGTCCCTTGTGACCAGCACATCTAGAAATAGCAGTTTCTTGTCCTTTTCTACTTCCATGGTAAATGTTATGTTGGCATGGAGGCTGTTCAAGTGTCTTAGGAAGTCACCGAGCTGTTCTTCACCATGGCTCCACAGCACAAAAGTATCATCGACGTACCTGTACCACACCTTAGGTTTGCAAGTCACTGAGTCCAGTGCCTGTGCTTCAAATTGTTCCATGAAGAAGTTGGCCACCACTGGACTGAGAGGACTACCCATGGCGACGCCTTCCAGCTGTTCGTAGAAATCGCCATTCCACGTGAAATAGCTCATGGTGAGACATGCATGGAAGAGCTTTTTGATGTCTTGCGGGAACATGGAACCGATGTGCTCCAGAGCGTCACTGAGTGGCACTTTCGTAAATAATGAAACAACATCAAAGCTGACCAGTATGTCGTTTGGTGCAAGTTTCAGTTCCTTCAGCTTCTCAATGAAATGTCCTGAGTCCTTAATGTATGTGTTGGTCTTCCCCACGTGTGGCTGGATCAGAGAGGCCAAGTGTTTTGTCAGTTTATACGTTGGTGAGCCAGGAGCGCTAACGATCGGTCTCAGGGGAACGTTGTTCTTATGGATCTTGGGTAATCCATACAGCCGAGGTGGTAGGGCTTCTGTGTTGCGCAGGTTTTCTGTATGTCCGCCGGCAGAGAAGACGCCTTGATTAATATGTGATATGCTGCGTCGGATCTGCCTTTAGTTTTCGGTACGTCGTCGGATATAATAGGTCTCGGATCTTTTGCTCATAATCTTCGGTCTTCATTACGACTGTCGCATTCCCCTTATCGGCAGGCAGTACCAATATACTCTTGTCGGCGTTTAGATTCTTAATGGCTTGTACCTCTTCTTTCTTCAGGTTCCAAGCTGGTGGTTTTGCTCGGTGCAGTATCCGGGCTGTTTCAGTGCGTATTTCCTGTGCCCTTTCACAGGGAAGGGTCTGAATGGCTGCTTTGGTGTTGGCAATGATGTCCTCCATAGGTATAGTTCTCCGGATGATAGCAAAATTCCCTCCTTTTTGAAGAACAGACACTTTCTCTTTGGTCAATTGTCATTCAGTGAGGTTGACCACTGTGTGCGACATGTCGGGAATCGCCTTGTCGGTTTGCTTCCGGCATCTTTCAAACTTTTTCTGCCGCTCGGTGCAGCGCTCGAGTTCGTTCTGCATGCTCCTGTGAGTGATGCTGTCGATCTTGCCCCAGTCGTCTCGATGCATTCTACTACTTAGTTGATAGAAAATTTCCAGAAGTTCCTGATCCGTTCTTGCCAAATCTCTCCGTGTTGTATGTATTCGCTCACGAAGAAAACCTCATTCCATAGACAACTGGGACAAGATTGACAGCATCACTCACAGGAGCGTGCAGAATGAACTCGAGCACTGCACTGAGCGGCAGAAAAAGTTTGAAAGATGCCGGAAGCAGACCGACAAGGCAATTTCCGTCATGTCACACACAGTGGTCAACCTCACTGAATGACAATTAACCAAAGAGGAAGTGTCTGTTCTTCAAAAAGGAGGGAATTTCGCTATCATCCCGAGAACTATACCTATGGAGGACATCATTGCCAACAACACCGAAGCAGCCATTCGGACCCTTCCTTGTGAAAGGGCAGAGGAAATACGCACTGAAACAGCCAGGATAGTGCGCCGAGCAAAACCACCAGCTTGCAACCTGAAGAAAGAAGAGGTACAAGCCATTAAGAATCTCAATGCCGACAAGAGTATATTGGTACTGCCTGCCGATAAGGGGAATGCGACAGTCGTAATGAAGACCGAAGATTATGAGCAAAAGATCCGAGACCTATTAGATCCGACGACATACCGAAAACTAAGGGCAGATCCTACGCAGCATATCACATATTAATCAAGGCGTCTTCTCTGCCGGCGGACATACAGAAAAGCTGCGCAACACAGAAGCCCTACCACCTCGGCTGTATGGATTACCCAAGATCCATAAGAACAACGTTCCCCTGAGACCAATCGTTAGCGCTCCTGGCTCACCAATGTATAAACTGGCAAAACACTTGGCCTCTCTGCTCCAGCCACACGTGGGGAAGACCAACACATACATTAAGGACTCAGGACATTTCATTGAGAAGCTGAAGGAACTGAAACTTGCACCAAACGACATACTGGTCAGCTTTGATGTTGTTTCGTTATTTACGAAAGTGCCACACAGTGACGCTCTGGAGCACATCGGTTCCATGTTCCCGCAAGACATCAAAAAGCTCTTCCATGCATGTCTCACCATGAGCTATTTCACGTGGAATGGCGATTTCTACGAACAGCTGGAAGGCGTCGGCATGGGTAGTCCTCTCAGTCCAGTGGTGGCCAACTTCTTCATGGAACAATTTGAAGCACAGGCACTGGACTCGGTGACTTGCAAACCTAAGGTGTGGTACAGGTATGTCGATGATACTTTTGTGCTGTGGAGCCATGGTGAAGAACAGCTCGGTGACTTCCTAAGACACTTGAACAGCCTCCATGCCAACATAACATTTATCATGGAAGTAGAAAAGGACAAGAAACTGCTATTTCTAGATGTGCTGGTCACAAGGGTCACAGGATCTTGGACACAGCGTGTATCGAAAACCGACACACACGGACCGATACCTGCACAAACTGTCAAACAATCACCTGAGCCAGAAAGGAGGCATGATTAGTACGCTCGTAACGAGAGCAGGACGAATATGTGAGCCGCAACACCTCAAACGAGAAATGCAACACCTGGAAACTGTTCTGAGGACCAATGGGTACTCCACAAATTACTTTAGAAGTGTAACAGAGCCAAACACTCGGTGAAGTAAGGAACCAGAAAAAGAAATGTCGGGTACGGCCTTTCTGCCATACATTCCCAGAGTGACGGACAGAATCGGCCGTATATTGCGCAAACATGGCGTAAAGACGATTTTCAAACCGACAAGGAAGATCAAAGAGTGTCTTAGATCAGCAAAGGAGAAAAGAGACCCACTTGCAATGTCGGGAATATACCGCATACCATGCACATGCGGAAAAGTTTATGTCGGAATGACTGGACGATCAATTAACACCAAGATCAAATAGCATAAGTGATATTGCAGGTTGGGCAGGTGGAGAAATCGGCAGAGCACGCACTGAATGAGACCGACCGCAATAAAATTCGCCGACACGGAAGTTCTGACTGTAGAGAAGCACTATCACACGCGCTTGTTTAGAGAAGCTGTAGAAATACAAAATCATGCGAACGGTTTCAACATGAAAGAGGAAAGCCTTAAGGTAAACGGAACCTGGCTTCCCGTACTGCAGCGAACGACCGTTGCAGGTAGCAAGAGGAGAACCGCACCGGAAATGACTGTGGAGAAGCCCTCGGACGTTGGCGCGCCAGGTACATATAGTCTGCGGTCGTGAGCTCGGCACCAGTTCACCACCGGGAATGGAGGGTGAAGCTTTGACAATGCCAGCTACTCGTGCTGGCGAAACGTCAGATAAATCATTAGATGAACGTCGGCCGAAGAACCCAAGACAGAAGCCAATTGGCAGTTTGTCAACAAGTGGCCACGAAAGCCTTAAGATTTTTGTAAGCTGTGACTGTTTGTTCTTCCCAGTTTAGGTGTTCATCCAAGATTATTCCAAGGTCTTTTACTGTTTTTTGGTATGGTAGTTGGGTACCATTGAGGAGTATTTGAGGGACTGTTTCGTGAAAGTACCGGGTGCTTAACTTTGGATGAGATATAAGACTGACCCGGGATTTCCTTGAGGTTTGGTTTCAGACCTAGGTTCTGTGTCCATCGAGAAACAAGGCAAAGATCTGCGTTCATACTCGCTACTGTGTCAGCAATGTTCTTGGGGCTTGCACTTATGTACATTTGGATGTCGTAGGCATATAGATGGTAGTTGCAGGAGTGAATCACTGAAGAAATGTCATTAATGTACAGTGAGAAGAGTAATGGACCAAGGACGGAGCCTTGGGGGAACTCCAGAGTGCACGTTTTTCCATGATGACTTCTCCGACCCACAAATGACTTGTTGACTTCTGTTTTTGAGGTAGCTGTCGAACCAGTGTATTGCAGTGTTTAAGAAATTCAGCCATTTCATTTTAATTAGTAATATATCAAAGTCAACTGTATCAAAATCCTTGCTAAAGTCAAGCAGTGTTAGGATGGTAACTTCACATCTGTCCATAGCATGTTTAATGTCATCAGTTACTTTGATTAATGCAGTTGTTGTACTATGGTGCTTTGAGAAGCCTGACTGATATTTATCATGGGTGTTATGAGTTTTGAGGTAATCCGTCAGCTGTTCATGGGCGATGCATTCTAGGGCTTTAGATATTGCAGATAGTGTGCTGATTGGCCTGTAGTCACCCTGGCAACTTTAGGTTGTCAGTCTTTGCTTCCACTCAGTAGGATATGTACTACTGACTTGGGTGTAGGTTGAATTAAACTTTGCTTCCACTGAGTAGGATATGTACTACTGACAAGAGACAGGTTGAAGACGTCTGTGATAACTGGAATAATAGTGTCTACAACATTCTTAATCATGCCAATGCTCACTCCATCATTTCCTACTGCCTCGGAAGAGATTCTCGTAATTGCCTTGTGTACTCTGCCTGCAGTTACATGTTTTACGAAAAACTTGTCTTTCGAGAGATTGATATCTTGGTGCTGGTAATTTGTCGCGCTGCATGACAGTTTACAGCAGTTGAAAAGAAATCGTTTTATATATTATTAATTGTTCCTCCAAATGTTTATAATTAGTACAAATTTATATTCATTTATATGTCAACAATAGAATTTAAGTTACTAAACAATTACTGATTTCACCCTATAACAAAAGATGCTAACTGGGAATAGTCCAAAACAAATTAGAAAATGAATTACATACATAAAACTAAGCACAAAATTATATCTGGTGTTATATTCTTTAATACTTATCTGGTGTTATATTCTTTAATACTGAGGGCCAAACTTTCTGTTTTATGAAAACACAGATTATACTCACATTTGTTAATGGTAATTAGTTAAAAGTGAGAAAACGGGGAAGTAAAAATATCCCAGCTTGCTTCATCACAAAGGGGAGGGAGGTCTGAATAAAATTATATTTGATTAAATGTTGAATCAGGAAAAATCAGAAAGTGAGTGAAGAAGTGGGAGAATGTTGGGGGTGGTGGTGGGTTGGGGGCACAAGAGTGGTTGGAGGCTCAAAGTGGGTGTGGGGTGGGGGTGGGGGAAAGGTGTGTGTGAAAACTAAGCACAAAATTATATCTGGTGTTATATTCTTTAATACTTATCTGGTGTTATATTCTTTAATACTGAGGGCCAAACTTTCTATTTTATGAAAACACAGATTATACTCACATTTGTTAATGGTAATTAGTTAAAAGTGAGAAAACGGGGAAGTAAAAATATCCCAGCTTGCTTCATCACAAAGGGGAGGGAGGTCTGAATAAAATTATATTTGATTAAATGTTGAATCAGGAAAAATCAGAAAGTGAGTGAAGAAGTGGGAGAATGTTGGGGTGGTGGTGGGTTGGGGGCACAAGAGTGGTTGGAGGCTCAAAGTGGGTGGGGTGGGGGAAATGGTGTGTGTGTGTGTGTGTGTGTGTGTGTGTCAAGAGACTGTGATATATAACAACAAACATTGAGGAACACGAGGGGGGGGGGGGGGGGGGAGCTGGGGTGGGGAACATTGTTAATAAGATATGATAAACATTATTCACTGGTGTATACAGTTGTGTTAAAGTACAGTTCTGTCCCTTTTAGGTGTTTGCCATTAAGGCTCTATTATCCCATGTCATACTGTTATAATGCATTTAAATGTTCTGCTGAATATCACAGTTGCCATACATAACCTATTTTTTGCCATGTATTTCAGGTGCTCACATGGTGACTAAATTGCAACATATTGATATGAATCCTTGTGGCACAAAAAAAGAAAGAAATGTTCTGTTAAAAATTCTTTATCTCAAAAGCCCCAAATACAACAAATTCTTTTACTCACAGTAAATGTTGTAATGTAATATTTTTCTAATGTACTGTGCCTGTTGACTTGCATCATAGCTACAATATTTAGCTATTATGCTATTTGTTACAGTAAGAAACAGTAAGAGACATTTTACTTATATGTTGCCCATAGTTTTCCCAAAACAGTAGATGTGACAAAGGTGGTATTATCTAATGTACACTGTTAAAAAAAAAATTCATGTAAATGAAGTGTAAGAACATTGTATATATTTGATGCTGCATTGTAGCTTGTGTGTACAAGTGCATTTATTTTTATTGCTTCTGTGTCGGTGGCAAAATGAACATTAAATCTTCTTTAAGTCACACTGTATATACAATGTTTAACACTTATGTTCATTGCCAATAAGACATGGTGTACATGTGTACAGACATATTACTGCTTAGTTACACCAGAATTATTTTATTTGGGTGCTTTTTACCTACTAAGGAGCAATTACTCCAGACTATGGAATTTATAATGCATTGCTACATCCTGCAGGCATATCACAGCTGTTATATACTTATTAATGTGTTACATATGCATGGACCTTGCCGCTGGTGGGGAGGCTTGCGTGCCTCTGCAATGCTGATGGCCGTACCGTAGGTGCAACCACAACACAGGGGTATCTGTTGAGAGGCCAGACAATTGTGTGGTTCCTGAAGAGGGGCAGCAGCCTTTTCAGTAGTTGCAGGGGCAAGAGTCTGGATGATTGACTGATCTGGCCTTGTAACACTAACCAAAACATCCTTGCTGTGCTGTTGGTACTTGTGAACGGCTGAAAGCAAGGGGAAACTACAGCCGTAATTTTTCCTGAGGGCATGCAGCTTTACTGTATGGTTAAATGATGAAGACGTCCTCTTGGTAAAATATTCCGGAGGTAAAATAGTCCCCCCATTCGGATCTCCGGGCGGGGACTGCTCAGGAGGACGTCGTTATCAGGAGAAAGAAAACTGGCGTTCTACAGATAGGAGTGTGGAATGTCCAGATCCCTTAATCGGGCAGGTAGGTTAGAAAATTTAAAAAGGTGAAATGGATAGGTTAAAGTTAGATATAGTGGGAATTAGTGAAGTTCAGTGGCAGGAGGAACAACACTTTTGGTCAGGTGAATACAGGTTTATAAATACAAAATCAAATAGGGGTAATGCAGGAGTAGGTTTAATAATGAATAAAAAAATAAGAGTGCGGGTAAGCTACTACAAAAAGCATAGTGAACGCATTATTGTGGCCAAGATAGACACGAAGCCCACGTCTACTACAGTAGTACAAGTTCATGTGCCATCTAGCTCTGCAGATGAAGAAATTGATGAAATGTATGATGAGGTAAAAGAAATTATTCAGGTAGCGAAGGGAGATGAACTGGAATTCGAGAGTAGGAAAAGCAGAGAAGGGAAACATAGAAGGTGAGTATGGGTTGGGGTAAGAAATGAAAGAGGAAGCTATCTGGTAGAATTTTGCACAGAGCATAACTTAATCATAGCTAACACTTGGTTTAAGAATAATGATAGAAGATTTGCATACATGGAAGAACCCTGGAGATACTAAAGGTATCAGATAGATTATATAATGGTAAGACAGAGATTTAGGAACCAGGTTTTAAATTGTAAGACATTTCCAGGGGCAGATGTGGACTCTGACCACAATCTATTGGTTATGGACCTCTAGATTAAAACTGAAAGAAACTGCAAAAATGTGGGAATTTAAGGAGATGGGACCTGGATAAACTGACTAAAACAGAGGTTGTACAGAGTTTCAGGGGGAGCATAAGGGAACAATTGACAGGAATGGGGGAAAGAAATACAGTAGAAGAAGAATGGGTAGCTCTGAGGGATGAAGTAGTGAAGGCAGCAGAGGATCAAGTAGATAAAAAGCCGAGGGCTCTTAGAAATCCTTGAGTAACAGAAGAAATATTGAATTTAATTGATGACAGGAGAAAATATAAAAATGCAGTAAATGAAGCAGGCAAAAAGGAATACAAACGTCTCAAAATGAGATTGACAGGGAAGTGCAAAATGGCTAAGCAGGGATGGCTAGAGAACAAATGTAAGGATGTAGAGGCTTATCTCACTAGGTATAAGATAGATACTGCCTACAGGAAAAATTAAAGAGACCTTTGGAGAAAAGAGAACCACTTGTATGAATATCAAGAGCTCAGATGGAAACCCAGTTCTAAGCAAAGAAGGGAAAGCAGAAAGGTGGAAGGAGTATATAGAAGGTCTATACAAGGGTGATGTACTTGTGGACAATATTATGGAAATGGAAAGAGGGTGTAGATGAAGATGAAAGGGGAGATACAATACTGCCTGAAGTGTTTGACAGAGTAATGAAAGACCTGAGTCGAAACTAGGCCTTGGGAGTAGATAACATTCCATTGGAACTACTGACGGCCTTGGAGAGCCAGTCCTGACAAAACTCTACCATATGGTGAGCAAGATGTATGAAACAGGCGAAATACCCTCAGACTTCAAGAAGAATATAATAATTCCAATCCCAAAGAAAGCAGGTGTTGACAGATGTGAAAATTACCGAACTATCGGTTTAATAAGTCACAGCTGCAAAATACTAACGCGAATTCTTTACAGGTAAATGGAAAAAAGTGGTAGAAGCCGACCTCTGGAAAGATCAGTTTGGATTCCGTAGAAATGTTGGAACACGTGAGGCAATACTGACCCTATGACTTATCTTAGAAAATAGATTAAGGAAAGGCAAACCTACGTTTGTAGCATTTGTAGCTTTTGACAGTGTTGACTGGAATACTCTCTTTCAAATTCTAAAGGTGGCAGGGGGTAAAATACAGGGAGCAAAAGGCTATTTACAATTTGTACAGAAACCAGATGGCAGTTATAAGAGTCGAGGGGCACGAAAGGGAAGCAGCGGTTGGGAAGGGAGTGAGACAGGATTATAGCCTCTCCCCGATGTTATTCAATCTGTATATTGAGCAAGCAGTAAAGGAAACAAAAGAAAAATCGGAGTTGGTATTAAAATCTATGGAGAAGAAATAAAAACTTTGAGGTTCGCCGATGACATTGTAATTCTGTCAGAGACAGCAAAGGACTTGGAAGAGCAGTTGAACGGAATGGGAACATCAACAAAAGCAAAACAAGGATAATGGGATGTAGTCGAATTAAGTCGGGGTGATGCTGAGGGAATTAGATTAGGAAATGAGACACTTAAAGTAGTAAAGGAGTTTTGCTATTTGTGGATCAAAACAAATGATGATGGTCAAAGTAGAGAAGATATAAAATGTAGACTGGCAATGGCAAGGAAAGCGTTTCTGAAAAAGAGTAATTTGTTAACATCGAGTATAGATTTAAGTGTAAGGAAGTCGTTTCTGAAAGTTTTTGTATGGAGTGTAGCCATGTATGGAAGTGAAACATGGACGATAAATAGTTTGGATAAGAAGAGAATAGAAGCATTCGAAATGTGGTGCTACAGAAGAATGCTGAAGATTACATGGGTAGATCACATAACTAATGCGGAGGTTTTGAATAGAATTGGGGAGAAGAGGAGAGTTTGTGGCACAACTTGACAAGAAGAAGGGGACCCGGTTGGATAGGACATGTTCTGAGGCATCATGGGATCACAAATTTAGCATTGGAGGGCAGCGTGGAGGGTAAAAATTCGTAGAGGGGAGACGTAGAGATGAGAGATGAATATACTAAGCAGATTCAGAAGGATGTAGGTTGCAGTAAGTACTGGGAGATGAAGAAGCTTGCACAGGATAGAGTAGCATGGAGAGCTGCATCAAACAAGTCTCAGACTGAAGACCACAACAACAACAACAACAACAACGACAACTACATGCATGCTTGGATGCTGCACTGTTGTGATGCAGTTAGAGTCCCTTATTCTCTATTCTTATTTATCCCCCCTCCCCTGTCCCCCATTTGCTCCCTGCCTTTGCTACTCCCAAAACATTTTCCACCCCTCCAGTTCACTATTTTTCTTACGTTTACTATGCATACATGCAACAAGTTTTGTATTAATTGCCTCTAAGTGAAGTCATGGTTAACTTAATGGCTGGAAATTCTGTAATCTCCCTGTAATTAGTATCGTCCTTGTAATAAATAAGTTCTGTATCTGTTGTGATTAAGATAGTTGTACACTTACGCTAATCTATTTATGCTGTGTAACTCAAAAGTAGCTTTCATTAGATGCTTTTTCCTACTAAGGAGCAGCTATTCTGTTTTATGCAAGTGTAATGCACTTTTTACATTTCAATAAGCATATTATGATTACTATATGTTTTCCTACTTTTACTATATTTCATAAATATGGCACTGTGACTGCAGTCTCATGTTTTCTATCCGCCTCGGACCCCCAACCCCCTCCAAAATGCCTACCCCTCCCCCCCTCCCCCTGTTTCTGGTGTGTCTCCCATTCTCACACCCCCTGCCAGCATTACTAAATGTGCCTAATCTAATGGATCACTATCCTTCCCTACCAGCCCCTTTCTCCCTCCCTGTTCCTCAATGCTTTGTTTGACGTTATATATATCACTCTCTTTTGCCATCCCCCAACTTTGAGCCTTCAACCACTTGCCTATGGGTAGGTCCATTGAAGTTTCTTGCCCCCTGCTCCCAACCCACTGCCCCAACTTTCTCCCACCTCTTTACTCTCATTCTGATTTCTCCTGATTCAGTATTTAATCAAATATGCACTCACATCCCTACTGTCATTTTGTTCAGCCCCTCCCTCCCCATCCCCTGCATTTATGCACCTCTAACACTGTTTTTTCACATTTCTACATCTCACTATAGTCTTTGACATTGCCCCTACCCCCATTCCTCGCTCCACCCCCCCCCCCCCCCCCCTCCATATTTGATTCCAAACCCATCTCTTTCTCTTAATTACACAGTTAACCGTCTTACTTTTATAAGTCTTGGTTAAATGAGGTATATTCCTGTATCCCTCCCATCCCTCTTCAGTCACCATCCATTACCCTCCCCCCACCCCTGCATTTTTAATTTCTGTTGTTAACTTTTGTATTATCACTGACACTTACTATATTCTTATATGTGATTTACTGTCTTTGAATTTTACTTCATTTTGTCCTTTTAGACTTAAGTTTCTCATCCAACTTAAATAGGTTCACTTACAGTTGTTGATGATCTGATGTACAGATGTTTATTGCTAAGCAGGTGGTGCACATTGCCTCCCCAAATATAATTATATATAGTCTGAAGATATTTAACATTGATAGTCATGTATCTATGACACTTTGTCATTTTAGTATTGAGATGTTCTATTACTCATACTCTTTGATTTCCTTTATCATTACATGTCAAGGACGTGTGCTCACATTTTATTTACCAACGTAAGCCTGTGTTTACTAAATATATCATGCTCCCACGATTATTTACTGATCTCTTAAAAGATGGTGATTTTGCATCAGGTATTTCATGAGGAGCCCATATTTTTCTTAATAGACATTTTACATTTTTTGAAATTTTTGCTTTTTAGTATGTTGTTGTTGTTGTGGTCTTCAGTCGTGAGACTGGTTTGATGCAGCTTTCCATGCTACTCTATCCTGTGCAAGCTTCTTCATCTCCCAGTATCTACATCTACATACATCTACATACATACTCCGCAATCCACCCTACGGTGCGTGGCGGAGGGTACCTCGTACCACAACTAGCATCTTCTCTCCCTGTTCCACTCCCAAACAGAACGAGGGATAAATCTACTGCAACCTACATCCTTCTGGATCTGCTTAGTGTATTCATCTCTTGGTCTCCCCTTACGATTTTTACCCTCCACGCTGCCCTCCATACTAAATTTGTGATCCCTTATGCCTCAGAACATGTCCTACCAACCGATCCCTTCTTCTGGTCAAGTTGTGCCACAAACTTCTCTTCTCCCCAATCCTATTCAATACTTCCTCATTAGTTATGTGATCTACCCATCTAATCTTCAGCATTCTTCTGTAGCACCACATTTCGAAAGCTTCTATTCTCTTCTTGTCCAAACTATTTACCGTCCATGTTTCACTTCCATACATGGCTACAGGAAGTATTGAATAGGATTGGGGAGAAGAGAAGTTTGTGGCACAACTTGACCAGAAGAAGGGATCGGTTGGTAGGACATGTTCTGAGGCATCAAGGGATCACCAATTTAGTATTGGAGGGCAGCGTGGAGGGTAAAAATCGTAGGGGGAGACCAAGAGATGAATACACTAAGCAGATTCAGAGGGATGTAGGTTGCAGTAGGTACTGGGAGATGAAGAAGCTTGCACAGTAAGAGTAGCGTGGAGAGCTGCATCAAACCAGTCTCAGGACTGAAGACCACAACAACAACAACAACAACATGGCTACACTCCATACAAATACTTTCAGAAATGACTTCCTGACACTTAAATCTATACTCGATGTTAACAAATTTCTCTTCTTCAGAAACGCTTTCCTTGCCATTGCCAGTCTACATTTTGTATCCTCTCTACTTCGACCATCATCGGTTATTTTACTCCCTAAATAGCAAAACTCCTTTACTACTTTAAGTGTCTCATTTCCTAATCTAATTCCCTCAGCATCACCCGACTTAATTCGACTACATTCCATTATCCTCGTTTTGCTTTTGTTGATGTTCATCTTATATCCTCCTTTCAAGACACTGTCCATTCCTTTCAACTGCTCTTCCAGGTCCTTTGCTGTCTCTGACAGAATTACAATGTCATCGGCAAACCTCAAGGTTTTTATTTCTTCTCCATGGATTTTAATACCTACTCCGAATTTTTCTTTTGTTTCGTTTACTGCTTGCTCAATATACAGATTGAATAACATCGGGGAGTGGCTACAACCCTGTCCCACTCCCTTCCCAACCACTGCTTCCCTTTCATGTCCCTCGACTCTTATAACTGCCATCTGGTTTCTGTACAAATTGTAAATAGCCTTTCGCTCCCTGTATTTTACCCCTGCCACCTTTAGAATTTGAAAGAGAGTATTCCAGTCAACATTGTCAAAAGCTTTCTCTAAGTCTACAAATGCTAGAAAGATAGGTTTGCCTTTCCTTAATCTTTCTTCTAAGATAAGTCATAAGATCAGTATTGCCTCATGTGTTCCAGTATTCCTACGGAATCCAAACTGATCTTCCCCGAGGTTGGCTTCTACTAGTTTTTCCATTCGTCTGTAAAGAATTCGTGTTAGTATTTTGCAGCTGTGGCTTATTAAACTGATTGTTCGGTAATTTTCACATCTGTCAACACCTGCTTTCTTTGGGATTGGAATTATTATATTCTTCTTGAAGTCTGACGATATTTCGCCTGTTTCATACATCTTGCTCACCAGATGGTAGAGTTTTGTCAGGACTGGCTCTCACAAGGCCGTAAGTAGTTCCAATGGAATGTTGTCTACTCTGGGGGCCTTGTTTCGACTCAGGTCTTTCAGTGCTCTGTCAAACTCTTCACGCAGTATCGTATCTCCCATTTCATCTTCATCTACATCCTCTTCCATTTCCATAATATTGTCCTCAAGTTCCTCGCCCTTGTATAGACCCTCTATATACTCCTTCCACCTTTCTGCTTTCCCTTCTTTGCTTAGAACTGGGTTTCCATCTGAGCTCTTGATATTCATACAAGTGGTTCTCTTTTCTCCAAAGGTCTCTTTAATTTTCCTGTAGGCAGTATCTATCTTACCCCTAGTGAGATAAGCCTCTACATCCTTACATTTGTCCTCTAGCCATCCCTGCTTAGCCATTTTGCACTTCCTGTCGATCTCATTTTTGAGACGTTTGTATTCCTTTTTGCCTGCTTCATTAACTGCATTTTTATATTTTCTCCTTTCATCAATTAAATTCAATATTTCTTCTGTTACCCAAGGATTTCTAAGAGCCCTGGTCTTTTTACCTACTTGATTCTCTGCTGCCTTCACTACTTCATCCCTCAAAGCTACCCATTCTTCTTCTACTGCATTTCTTTCCCCCATTCCTGTCAATTGTTCCCTTATGCTCTCCCTAAAACTCTGTACAACCTCTGGTTCTTTCAGTTTATCCAGGTCCCATCTCCTTAAATTCCCACCTTTTTGCAGTTTCTTCAGTTTTAATCTACAGGTCATAACCAATAGATTGTGGTCAGAGTCCACATCTGCCCC